>NC_029793.2:34831078-34869261 GCF_000816755.2 Arachis ipaensis | reverse complement strand
AAGACAGCTCTTGGGTGGTCCATAAGTGATCTTAAGGGTATTAGCCCAGCAAGATGCATGCACAAGATCCTATTGGAGGATGATGCTAAGCCAGTGGTTCAACCACAGAGGCGGCTAAAACTAGCCATGAAGGAGGTGGTGCAGAAAGAGGTCACTAAGTTACTGGAGGCTAGGATTATTTATTCTATTTCTGATAGCCCCTGGGTGAGCCCTGTCCAAGTTGTCCCCAAGAAGGGAGGCATGACAGTGGTTCATAATGAAAAGAATGAACTGGTTCATACAAGAACAGTTACAGGGTGGCATATGTGTATTGACTACAGAAGGCTTAATACAGCCACCAGGAAGGATCATTTTCCTTTACCATTCATAGACCAGATGCTAGAGAGATTAGCAGGTCATGAATACTACTACTTTTTGGATGGTTATTCAGGTTACAACCAAATTGCAGTAGACCCTCAAGACTAAGAGAAAACAGCATTCACATGTCCATCTGGAGTATTTGCCTACAGAAGGATGCCATTTGGTCTGTGCAATGCACCTGCAACCTTTCAGAGGTGCATGCTCTCTATATTCTATGATATGGTAGAGAAGTTTCTGGAAGTCTTCATGGATGACTTCTTAGTATTTGGAGACTCATTCAGCTCCTGCCTTGACCATCTAGCACTTGTTCTAAAATGGTGCCAAGAGACTAACCTGGTTTTAAACTGGGAAAAATGTCACTTTATGGTGACTGAAGGAATTGTCCTGGGCACAAAATTTCGAACAAAGGAATAGAGGTGGATCAAGCTAAGGTAGAGGTAATTGAAAAATTACCACCACCTGCCAATATTAAGGGAATCAGAAGCTTTCTGGGGCATGCAGGATTCTATAGGAGGTTTATAAAGGATTTTTCAAAAATTGCAAAATCCCTGAGCAATCTGCTAGCTGCTGACACACCATTTGTCTTTGACACAGAGTGTCTGCAGGCATTTGAAACTCTGAAAGCTAAGCTAGTCACAGCACCAGTTATTTCTGCACCAGACTGGACATTACCATTTGAACTAATGTGTGATGCCAGTGACCATGCCATTAGTGCAGTATTGGGACAGAGGCATAACAAGCTTCTGCATGTCATTTATTATGCTAGCCGTGTTTTAAATGATGCACAGAAGAATTACACAACTACAGAAAAGGAGTTACTTGTAGTGGTTTATGCCATTGACAAATTCAGATCTTATTTAGTAGGATCAAAAGTGGTTGTGTACAGTGACCATGCTGCTCTAAAATATCTCCTCATAAAGTAGGATTCAAAACCCAGACTCATAAGATGGGTGTTGCTTCTGCAAGAGTTTGATATAGAAATTAGAGACAGAAAAGGGACAGAGAACGAAGTAGCAGATCACTTATCCAGATTAGAATCAATAGCAGGAGCGTCCCTCCCTCCTACTGAGATCTCTGAAACCTTTCCGGATGAGCAACTCTTTGTCATTCAGGAAGTACCATGGTTTGCAGACATTGCAAACTATAAAGCTGTGAAATTCATACCCAAGGGGTACAGCAAGGTACAAACGAAAAAATTGATTTCTGATGCAAAATACTACTTGTGGGATGAACCATATCTCTTTAAGAGGTGTGCAGACGGAATGATCCATAGATGTGTACCTAGAGAAGAGGCACAAAAAATCCTATGGCATTGCCATGGATCACAATATAGAGGACATTTCGGAGGTGAGCGAACAGCCACCAAGGTTCACCAGTGTGGCTTCTACTGGCTTACTCTCTATAGAGACTCCCGAGAATTTGTACGTAATTGTGACAGTTGCCAGAGAGCTGGTAATTTGCCTCATGGTTATGCCATGCCTCAACAAGGAATCTTAGAGATTGAGTTGTTTGATGTATGGGGTATTGATTTCATGGGGCCTTTCCCACCATCATATTCAAACACTTATATTCTGGTGGTAGTAGACTATGTATCTAAATGGGTAGAGGCAATTGCAACACCCACTAATGATACTAAGACAGTGATGAAGTTCCTCCAGAAGCATATCAGTAGGTTCGGTGTCCCTAGGATACTGATCAGCGATGGAGTTACTCATTTCTGCAATAAACAGCTTAACTCTGCTCTGGTCTGATATGGAATTAACCATAAAGTGGCAACTCCATATTATCCACAGACAAATGGCAGGCTGAAGTCTCAAATAGTGAACTAAAGCGAATCCTAGAGCGGACTGTAAATGCCCGTAGAAAGGATTGGGCAAGAGGTCTGGATGATGCTCTGTGGGCATACAGAACAGCATTCAAGACTCCTATAGGGACCTCTCCATACCAGCTTGTGTATGGAAAAGCCTGTCATCTGCCAGTGGAACTGGAACACAAGGCCTACTGGGCAACCAGGTTCCTAAACCTTGATACTAAGGTAGCTGGAGAGAGGAGATTACTCCAGTTGAATGAGCTGGAAGAATTCAGACTCAATGCTTTCGAAAATGCCAAAATTTATAAGGAGAAAGCAAAAATGTGGCATGACAAAAGGCTGTCATCTAGAGTCTTTGAGACAGGACAGAAGGTCCTGCTGTTTAACTTAAGGCTCAGATTGTTCTCCGGGAAATTAAAATCCCGGTGGAGGGGCCCATATGTGATTACAAGTGTGTCACAATATGGCTATGTAGAACTTCAAGATATTTATTCTGACAAAAAGTTCATTGTTAATGGACAAAGAATCAAACATTATCTTGAAGGAAATTTTGAGCAAGAATGCTCAAAGTTGAGACTAAGTTAAAAGCTCAGTAAAGTCCAGCTAAAGACAGTAAAGAAGTGCTTGCTGGGAGGTAACCTAGCCATTATCAATAATTAGATGTTTGTAACAGTTAGATAAGTCTTTTTAATTTTTTTTCCTTGTTAATTAATATATTTTTAGTGAATAAGTCAGGAAAATGGAGGTTCAAGACATAAAACAGAGAAATCACAGAGGAAATGAGCTCATTGGCGTCAAAACACCAGTAAAGAGGTACTCTGGGCGTTAAACGCCAGAATGGCTACCATTCTAGGTGTTTAACGCCAGTAAAGGTATCATTCTGGGCGTTAAACGCCAGAATTGGTAGCATTCTGGGCATTTAGAAAAATGCTCAGTGAAGAAGGATTTCTGGCGTTTAACGCCAGCCAGGGTACCTGGCTGGGCGTTAAACGCCCAAAATGGCCACCAGATGGGCGTTAAACGCCAGAACAGATAGGGGAGAGGTAATTTCATTTTCAACCCAATTTTTTTTTGAATTTTCTTGTTTTAATTCAAAATTTTCTGCATCTAAACATTACAAACATTCAATTTCTAACTTCTATTAACAAAAATTTATAATCTTATAAATTCCTTCTAATTCTCTTTCAAATTCTTTTCAAATCTTTTTCAAAAACTCATTTAACTTCCCAATTTCTTTTCAAATATTTTAAATTCATTCATATTATCTCTTATTTCTTAGATACATAAACAAAAAAATTTCAGATTTAACTTGCTCATATCTTCTTCATATCTCTTAAATTTTGAAAACAATCTTCTCTTTTGCATATCATGTTTATCTTTTATCAATCGTATCTTTAATCATATCTTCTTCTTTTTAAATTTTCAAAACCATACCCTCCCTCCCCTCTATTTATACATTCGGCCATCATCCCTCCTCCATCATTCAAATCATTCTCTCTATCTACTCATCTTCTTTCTGTGCTTTTGCTTGTCCTCAAGCAAACCTCTAAGTTTGGTGTGATTTTTCGTGTCACTGACCAAGATCATGGCCCCTAAAGGAAAACAAACCACTCCAAGAAGCAAGAAAGAAAACAATCCAAAACCACAATGGATGCATGAGAGGTTCTGCACCAAAGAACATGCAGATCATTACTTTAAAATAGTGGGCAGAAGATCAGTGATCCCGGAAGTCAAGTTCGATCTGAAAGAAGACGAATATCCGGAGATCCAAGAGAAGATTCGAAACAGAGGTTGGGAAATCCTAGCTAATCCTGAGATGAATGTGGGAAGAAACATGGTCCAGGAATTCTATGCAAATCTATGGCTGACAGATAAGCAAAGAATGGAGGGAACTGCCTTCCACACTTTTCGAACCATGGTCAGAGGGAGGATTATCTACTTCCATCTTAACAAAGTGAGAGAAGTCCTCAAACTTCCTCAACTGCAGGATGATCCAGAATCCTTTAACAGGATAATGGCTAAAGATAAAAAGTTGGATCAAGTTCTAGAGGACATATGCCTCCCTGGAACCAAGTGGATAACCAATTCAAAAGGTATCCCAAACCAACTTAAGAGAGGAGACCTCAAGCCAGTTGTTAGGGGCTGGCTGGATTTCATTGGGTGATCCATACTTCCCACCAGTAACCGCTTTGAAGTCACTGTCAAAAGAGCAGTGATGATCCACTGTATTATGCTGGGAAAAGAAGTGGAGGTCCATCAATTAATTCCTTGTGAAATTTACACAATTGCAAACAAGGAATCCACTGAAGCCAAATTGGCCTACCCAAGCTTGATCAGTCTGTTATGTAAAGACGTGGGAGTACAAATAGGTGTTGATGAGTATATCCCAGTCGAACACTCAATCACCAAAAGGGTGATGGATGGACCTCAAGTTCAAGACAACCTCATCAAGAGGAGGGCGCATGAGCTCCTCCCAGAAATTCCTCAATTTGACTATTGGACTCGCTTAGAAGCATCTGTCAACAAGCTGCAAGAATCTATGGATCAACTCAAAGAAGAGCAGTAGAATCAGAATAACATGCTCTACAAACTGCTCAGAGAACAAGAGAAGCAAGGGCGTGAACTACAGGAACTAAAGCGCTAGAAGATGTCCCTTGAAGAGCCAGGCGTCCTATAGATTGAAGGAGCACATGCCTCTCCCAATGTAGATTGTTGAGTCCTAACTCTGTGATAACTTTTGTCATGAGAGATCTATTTTAAGAGTTACATGAGCATTAGTATTAGAGTCATTTATTTTTATGTCTTTAATTTCCTTTCTTTTATTATTAATTGTCTGCTTTTATGATTATTTTACGTCTTATTTCTATTCCATGATCAATAAAGTTTAGAGTATATGTCTTAAAGCTATGAATAATCCCATAAATCCCTCACCTTTCTTAAAAGAAAAATGTTTTTATTTGCAAAAGAACAAGAAGTACATGAATTTCGAACTATATCTTGAAAATAATCTAATTATTTTGATGTGGTGGCAATACTTTTTGTTTTCTGAATGAATGCTTGAACAATGCATATTTTTGAATTTGTTGTTTATGAATGTTAAAATTGTTGGCTCTTGAAAGAATAATGAAAAAGGAGAAATGTTATTGATAATCTGAAAAATCATAAAATTGATTCTTGAAGCAAGAAAAAGCAGTGAATACAAAGCTTGCAAAAAAAAAAAGAAAAAGAGAAAGCAAGCAGAAAAAGCCAATAACCCTTTAAACTAAAAGGAAAGGGTAAAGAGGATCCAAGGCTTTGAGCATTAATGGATAGGAGGCCCCAAAGAAATAAAATCCTGGCTTAAGCGACTGAATCAAGCTGTCCCTAACCATGTGCTTGTGGCATGAAGGTCCAAGTGAAGAGCTTGAGATTGAGTGGTTAAAGTCGTGGTCCAAAGCAAAAAGAGTGTGCTTAAGAGCTCTGGGCACCTCTAACTGGGGACTCTAGCAAAGTTGAGTCACAATCTGAAAAGGTTCACCCAGTTATGTGTCTGTGGCATTTATGTATCCAGTGGTAATACTGGAAAGCAAAGTGCTTAGGGTCACGACCAAGACTCATAAAGTAACTGTGTTCAAGAATCAACATACTAAACTAGGAGAATCAATAACACTATCTGAATCCTGAGTTCCTATAGATGCCAATCATTCTGAACTTCAAAGGATAAAGTGAGATGCCAAAACTGTTCAGAAGCAAAAAGGCTACAAGTCCCACTCATCTAATTCGAACTGAGCTTCATTGATATTTGAAATTTATTGTATATTCTCTTCTTTTTATCCTATTTTGTCTTTAGTTGCTTGGGGACAAGCAACAATTTAAGTTTGGTGTTGTGATGAGCGGATAATTTATACCCTTTTTGGCATTGTTTTTACATAGTTTTTAGTATGTTTTAGTCACTTTTTATTATATTTTATTAGTTTTTATTCAAAAATTACATTTCTAGACTTTACTATGAGTTCATGTATTTTTCTGTAATTTTAGGTATTTTCTGACTGAAATTGAGGGATCTAAGCAAAAATCTGATTCAGAGGCTGAAAAATGACTGCAGATGCTGTTGGATTCTGACCCTCCTGCACTCGAAATGGATTTTCTCGAGCTACAGGAGTCCAATTTGTGTGCTTTCAATTACATTCGAAAGTAGACATCCTGAATTTTCCAGCAATATATAATAGTGCATACTTTGCCCGAGATTTGATGGCCCAAATAGGCGTCTAAAGTCAGCCTAAAACTTTCTGGCGTAAAACGCCAGAACTGGCACCTTTTTCAGCGTTAAACGCCCATTCTGGCACCCAGGGTGGCGTTTAATGCCAACTTTGGGCATATGAAGGTGAAATCTTGAAAGCTCAGCCCAGGCACACACCAAGTGGGTCCCAAAAGTGGAATTTTGCACTATCTGCACTTAGTTACTCATTTTCTGTAAACCTAAGTTACTAGTTTAGTATAAAAACTACTTTTAGAGATTCATTTTGGACCTTATGACATTTTTTACATTTCATATTGTACCTTTGACGGCATAAGTCTCTAAACCCCATAGGTGGGGGTGAGGAGCTCTGCTGTGTTTCAATGGATTAATGTAATTACTACTGTTTTCTATTCAATCACGCTTGATTCTATTCTAAGATACTCACTCGTACTTCAATATGGAGAATATGATGATCCGTGACACTCATCATTATCCTCAACCCTATGAACGCATGCCTGACAACCACTCCATTCTATCTGAGCTCAACGTAGTCATTGGGCAACAGCTTGAGTGCGTATCTCTTGGGTTTCTAGTCCACGGAATAAGTCCGGAGGTTAGAACCTTCGTGGTATAGGCTAGAACCAATTGGCAGCATTCCTGGGATCTGAAAAGTCTAAACCTTGTCTGTGGTATTCCGAGTAGGATCCAGGAAGGGATGACTGTGATGAACTTCAAACTTGCGAATGTTAGGCGCAGTGACAGTGTGCAAAAGAACAATGGTCCTATTCCAACGCTAGCGAAAACCGACAGATGATTAGCCGTGCGGTGACAGTGCATATGGATTTGTTTTCATCCGGGAGGATCATACAGCTTGCCATTGAAGGAAGCCATGCGTGTTTGGAGAAGAAGACAGTAGGAAAGCAGAGATTCAGACGACAGAGCATCTCCGGAACCTCAGCCTGTTCCCCATTACTGAATCACAAGTACTATTTATTTCATGTTATTTGTTCTCATAAATATAACCACTATTATCATTAATCTCCTGACTAAGATTTACAAAATAACCATAGCTTGCTTCAAGCTGACAATCTCGGTGGGATCGACCCTTACTCACATAAGGTATTACTTGGACGACCCAGTGCACTTGCTGGTTAGTTGTGCGGAATAATCACAATTTCGTGCACCAAGGACTATCCAATTTTTGGTTCCATAGAGGTAAGATATAAGAAGCAAAAAGCGGAGCCCAACACCAAAGTTAAAAACTTTGCTCAACCCCGAGCAAATAGAAATATAAGATAAGTAAAGGAAAAGAAAATAGAAGGAGATAAAGGGGAAGGGATATAGGCTTCGGCCTTTGGGGTGAAGAAAGGGGAAAATGAAGAAAGGAAATGTGTATGGTGATGAGTATATGAGTTGGGAAGAGTAGTGAAGGTGTGGTGAAAGTGGATGAAATAAGGGGTATTTATAGAAGGGGGTGGGGTGAGTTCAGTTATGGGATATGAATGGGTGGGAAAGTTGAATTTGAATGTGGTTGTTAGAAAGAGAGATGGATGGGATTGATGAGAGGTAATTGGGTGGAGTTAAAGGTGGGTTGAGAGAATCAAGAGAAGTGATGGGTGATGGGATGGATGAATGTGGATGAAAAAGTGGGTGAAAGAGGATTGAGAATGGATAAGAGTAAGTAAGTGGTGAAGTGGTTGGTGGTTGGGTATTATCCATTGGCCAAAGGAGTTCAAAATTCAAATTCACCATGCTGCCTCCCCCTCTGGGCGTTGAACGCCGGACTGGCATTAAACACCACTAGGGGATCCTCCTTTTTTTCTGGCATTCAACGCTAAGAATGGGTGTTGAATGCCCTAAGGGGACCAAAATTTTGCCTTGAATTACTCCCTTTTGGACATTTAACGTCCAAGCTTTCACTCTCCCCTGGGCGCTGAACGCCTGACTGGCGTTCAACGACAGCAGGGGGCATCCTCCAGGGTGTGTTGTTTTCCCTAATGTGCTTTTCTATTTCTGTTCTGAGTGCTATACATGATAACAAACGTTAGAAAAATGAGAAAAACTATGAAAATAAATAGAAAATAACTTAATATGAAATAAAACTTAAATAAACAAAAATAGAAAAAGAAAGTGAAAGTAAACTATAAGATACGTATGGTTGGATTGCCTCCTAACAAGCGCTTCTTTACCGTCATTAGCTTGATAGACAGCTCCTTTACGGAGGTTCATAGGGGCTTAGATCTTCACCCCTCATTGTGAACTTCCTCCATGTGCTCTCACAAATTAGTTCAACATGCTCCAGAGACAGGATCCGGTTCACAGTGTGTGGTATGATTGGACTTCTCTTGAAGACTACTCTCATGCCAGGTGAGAAGTCTTTAGTAGGAGTCTTCTTGTTCCTCCAGCCCTTGGGCACTTTCTTCTTGGGGCCTCCTCCTTCAATGGTGGGTGGTGAATGCCCAACACCAAACTTAGGTTTGATATCAGGGGGCTCTGTATGGCTCTCTACTGAGAGAGAAGGTTGAAACACTAAGTGTTGTATGCTAGTACCTCCTTTGTCTGAGAGAGATTGAGGTTTGGGAATCTTAAACAGGATATGAATCCTCCCATAACCTCAAAACTAGCTCTCCTCTCTCAACACCAATCAAGGCTCTTCCGGTAGCTAGGAATGACCTTCCTAGGATGATGGAGTCATCCTTTCCTTCTCCAGTATCAAGTATCACGAAGTCTGTAGGGAGGTAAAGGTCTTCAAATTTCACTAGAACGTTCTCCACCAATTCTTATGCCCTTTTCAGGGACTTCTTGTCTGTCATCTCCAGTGAGATCTTTGTGCGCTGTGCCTCTTGGATTCCCAGCTTGTTCATTACAGAGAGAGGCATCAGATTTGTACTTAATCCAAAGTCGCATAATGCCTTCTCAAATCTAATGGTCCCTATAGTGCAGGGAATCAGAAGCTTCAGGGATCTGGCAATTTCTGAGGTAGCTTCTTTTGTACTAGTGCACTGCACTCCTTGATTAGCACCACCGTTTCATCTCCTCTCAGGGCCTTCTTCTTAGAGAATACACTTTTCAGACAGGCCATATAGGGAGGTTTCTTTTCCAACACCTCAGCAAAAGAAATATTGATTTGTAACATCTTAAAGAATGGCAAGAATTAAGCAATTTGCTTATCGTCAGTCTCCTTTTACACGTTTAGAGAGTGTTGTACTTCAGGCTCCTTCATCACCACTGGGGCGTGTATGAGTGTACTGCCAGTCTCCTCTTGAGCCTCTTTCTCTTTCAAATCCTCAGCAACATCCTCCACCTTAGGTTTGGCCTTCTTGCCCATGGTGAGGGCCTTGTACTCTTTCCTTGGGTTTATCTCTGTGCTGTTTGGAAGAATGTTGGGAGGTCTCTCAGGTATCCTGCTGCTCAACTGACCCACTTGTATTCCCAAATTCCAAATTGAGGACCGAGTCTCTTGCATAAAGCTATGAGTGGTCTTGGAAAGACCAGAGACTATTATGGCTAAGTCAGAGAGGCTTTGTTTAGGCGTCTCTATTCGCTGCTGAGATGGTTAGAACTGTCTGTTATTGAACCTATTTTGATTGGTTCTACCCTAATTATTGTTGAAGCCCTGTTGAGGCCTCTGCTACTCCCTCCACCCAAAGTTAGGGTGATTCCTCCATCCCTGATTAAAAGTATTTGCATAAGGATCATTATTGAGATTTCTAGAGGAATTTTCCTTGTAATTCACTTCTTCCATGGTGGTTTGAGCAAAATCACCAATGTCCCCTCCATGGGATGCATCTTGAGTGTTGATAGATGAAACTTGCATCCTGGTCAAGTGCTGAGAGATCATGCTTTTCTATTGGGACATGAGCTTATTCTGTGCTAAAATGGAATCCGGTGTGTCCACTTCCATGACTCCTCTCTTCTGAGTAGTTCCAATATTCACAGGGTTCCTCTCAGAAGTGTACATGTATTGGTTGTTGGAAACCATCTCAATAAGCTCATTCGCCTCCTCAAGCGTCTTCTTCATGTGTAAGGAACCACATGCAGAGTGATCCAATGACATCTTGGCCATCTCAGAGAGGCCATCATAAAAGATCTCCAGCCTGGTCCACTTTAAAATTATGTTGAGAGGGCATCTCCTGATCAACTGCTTGTATCTCTCCCAAGCGTCATAGAAGGATTCTCCCTCTTTCTGTCTGAAGGTATAGACTTCCACTCTAAGCTTGCTTAACTTCTGGGATGAAAAGAACTTGGTCAGAAATCCAGTAACCACCTTATCCCATGAGTCCAAGCTCTCATTGGACTGAGAATCCAGCCATAGCTTTGCTTTGCCCCTTACAGCAAAAGGAAAGAGAATAAGCTTGTAGACCTCAGGGTTCACTGAATTCGTCTTAATAGTGTCACAGATTTGCAGGAAGTCAGATATGAACTTATTGGGGTCCTCCTGTGGGAGTCCATGAAACTGACAGTTCTGTTGCACCAAAGTGACTAGTTGAGGCTTAAGCTCGAAGCTGTTAGCACCAATGGTAAGTGCAGATATACTGCACCCACAAAAGTCAACAGTGGGTGCAGTTTATGAGCCAAGCACCTTCCTTACTTGCTCTTCAGCACTCGGATTTTGTTCATTAGCTGCCATAGTGGTCTCTTCAGCTTCCTTCTCAAAAGTTCCTGTGAGATTCTCTCCGGCTTTGTAAACCTTAGTTTGTTGCAAACGCCGCCTTAAAGTCCTCTCAGGTTCAGGATCAAAATCAAGAAGGGGTTCTTTGTCCCTGTTCCTGCTCATAAACAACAAGAAACAAAGAAAAAGTGGGAGTCTCTATGTCAGAGTATAGAGAACTCCTAGTGAGATATCCTAAAAAGAAATAAAATAGAATAAGGTAAGCAATTAACTAAAAGAAATTCGAAAATAAGAATGCAAGAATTAACCTGAAAATTTTCAAAAATTAGAAAGAAAAGGATTTAAAAGTTTTTGAAATTCAAAAAGAAAGGAAAAACACTAAAGGGACACTAAACTTAAAATCTAAAATTAAATAAAAATAAGATAAGTAGAACAAAATTCGAAAATAAAGGGAAAGATAACTAAGATAAAAATAAAAAATTAAGAAAAATAAACAAAATGAGAATTGAAAATTAAAAAGAAAAATAATTAAACAAAAACTAGTAAAAATAGCTAATCTAAGGAACAAAACAACCGGTAGTTGTCAATCACAAACAATTACTGGCAACGGTGCCAAAAACATGATGCGCGAAATTAGAACTCGCACAACTTAACCGGAAAGTGCATTGGGTCATCCAAGTAATACTTCAGGTGAATGAGGGTCGATCCCACGATAATTTTTAGACTGAGCAAGCAATAGTTATCCTGTTGGACTTAGTCAGGCAAACAGTAAAAGATGGTTGTTGTTGAAAATGCATAATACAAAATAATAAAGAAAGCAATTAAAGGGTTGGTGTAAAAACAATATAAGAAAATAGTTAAGGTCTCGGAGATGTTTATTTTTCCGGATTAAAACTTTTTACTAACTATTTTAAAAATGAATGATTCATTCTATGGCAAACTGTAAGTGATTAAACCCTGATCCCTTAGTGATTTAACCTTCTCTGATCCTCATCAAATGCCACTCCCGTGGTCATTCAATTCGGATTGGAGGGTGAAGTTTAAAAAGCTAGTTTATACCACAAAGGTCATAATCACCCCAGATCTTGGCTGAATAGATGTTGCTTATCCCCACAAAGTTCAGAAAGCTAGTTTATACCAACAGGCCCGGCTTACAAGAGCTACCCCAGTCTGGGACCCCTTCTAGCTTACGTATCTAGATATTTACAAAAGTAACTAACCCTCTAAAAGTCTTTATAGAGTGAGGGCAAAGACCACTACTACTATTGTTATTATTACTGCTACTGCTCATGGATATCTTGGTAGATGAAAAAACACTATGATAAAGTAAGGAGAGAGTCACTAGACACACTCATGATGTTGTTGCTCGCCTGTCCTAATGACAGGAACTCAAAGAAAATCATGCTAGTTCCCATCTGCGAAACAGGAGAAAGTAGGGGGTGAGAACCTAAGGTTTCCAGCAGGGTACTAAGTAGGAAACTAAGGGTTCCATAGCCTAAGTCTAAGAGTTCATGCGGTTACATCGATAAGTCACGCAAACAAGTATAAGCACAATTATATAGCAAAATAGTAAACAAGTACAGAATACGATTTATTTCTATGCAGAGATATGGTCCTATGTAGGACTGATGCGTTCGCATCTTTAGTACTTCTTACTTTAGTTTCTTGTTTTCTTAGGTTTAATCACAGTTTCTTCTTATAATCTCATCACTTTTACGTATCATTTGCTACTAATGTATTTTCTAAGTGTTTTTCAAGAAAATACAGGATTACGAGAGAAAAATCAAGTAGCAAAAGAAAGTATAATAAAAAAGGAAAGACATACAATCAAAGTATGTAAGGATCAAGCCATGCAAACATATAGCAGCTAGATGTGTAACGCCTAGTGGAAGGCGTGCAACGCCGTGGAGGTCAAGAATAGGGGCATGCCATGCCATGCAGGGCATGCAAAAGCCCCTGGTGCAAGAATCAATGGCGTCCCATGCCATATACAGGGCGTGCAATGCCGTGGATGAGATTGAAGCTGGTGTGCTACATTAAGGAGGCGTGCAATGCACCCTGGAGAGGAGCAAGGAGGGCGTGCAATGCCATGCAAGGCGTGCTATGCCCTAGAGCACTTTGGACATGGCGTGCCATGCCATGATGAAGGCGTGCAATGCCTTGGAGGAAATCCAAGGCGCTGGGGCAGTCAAGACATGGCGTGTAACGCCTAGTGAAGGGCGTGCCATGCCCTAAGGCTGAGTAAAGAGGGCGTGCAATGCCTAGCTCAATGTTGAAGGTGGCGTGTAATGCCACTGCTTGGTGTTACACACCCAAGCCCAAAAGAACTTAGCCTAGTTACTGCCACCAAGTCCCGTGCCATGCCCATAATGATTTCAACAAGGCTCATTTAGATTTTCGTTTGAAGATTGAAGAATATTCTTCTATGATTTGAATTTGATTTGATTTTGTTTTTAGGATTTGAACTATTATGAGCTATCTTAATTATACTGATTAAGATAAGATTTAGTTTTTGAATTTGAATTAGAAGAAACCCTAGGTATAAATAAGTGAATGACATTCACAAAGAGTACATTAAGCTTCCTTGGCACAATTTTTTTCATTTTTGTTTCCATTTTCCATGAGTAACTAATCCTTTTGTCAAAGGGTTAGGAGCTCTGTTTATGTTTCTATAGATTACTAATATAAGTTTTCTTTTATTTTAAAGCATTTTATTGATTTATTTCATCATTGAGTTATTCATTCTTCATCCTTAATGGATTACTAGTATTGGAAGGTATGTTAATCCCGTGTTGAATTTGTTTATTGCTTTGACAGAATTAATATTCGAATTATGCTTAAAAACTCTTTCACATGACTTTTTGAATCAACTAGACATAGTGGTTTTTAAAGTGTGCGACACATACATGATTTTCAATCACTCTAGTTTTGAATACGTGACATATAATTTGGATTAGAACAACTTTTGAAAATTGTGTTTTCTCATAAGATTCAATCGGACAGGACTAATTGGATACATGACATATAATACAACCCAAGGACTACTTTTGGATTTTATGAGGAACAGAATCAGATTTGTACTTAACCTCTTCAATTAATCGATTGATCAAGACATTGGCGGTTGGTTAATTGAATAGTATGCCAAAGGCTCTGAGCACCACTATCTGGGAAAAATAGAAAGAAAAATTAGAACTCAAGGAGTTCCCCAGTTAAGTACTTGTGGTGTTTTTGTATCAAGTAGGCTTGATGACAAAACACTTAGAGTCATGGCTAGGCTCAAGGTGTAAAGCACCAAAGAAAAGAAAATAAAAAACTGTGTTCAAGAATCAATTAGATCTTAAAGAAGAGAATCTATAATATCATCTGAGTTCTAGTTCCGAAGGATACAAATATTGCTGAGCTTCAAAGGATAGTGAGATGCCAAACCTATTCAGAATTAGAGTATCATTATCCCCATTCAGTAACTAGACCTGAGCTTAATTGACAACTCAAGTCTTAGGCATTTTCTCTTCTTGGTCCTATATTGTTTGGGTTCCTTGATGACAAGTAATAGTTTAAGTTTGGTATTGTGATGCGTGAGCATCTTGTACCCTTTTTCTTGTCATTTTCTGGTTGTTTTAGTTAGATTTTATTTAGTTTTATTTTATTTTAGTACAAAAATCCTCTTTGGATGCTACTTTGAGTTGTTTTAGTGTTTTTATGATTTTAGGTGAAATTCGGAGCAGTTTGGCAGAGTTTGGAGCTAAAACAAAGAAGTTGGCATACTCCCCTTGGAGCGCTAAATGCCAGCAGAAGCATGCACGAAGTTACTCCCTCTAGGGCGCTAAACGCCCATTATGGCGTTTAACGCCAGCAAGCTTGGTCTGAATGTGAAAGGCCCACTCTTGGAGCATCTCTAGTGGATTTAGCATTTAGTATTAGTTATATTTTATTTTCTTTTTGTAATTTTTTATTTACACACAATATCTTTTAGTTTTAGGATTTATGATTTTATTTTATTTTCCAAATCAAATTAGGTTAGATATAAAAGAGAAAAGATTCACCCTTGAGGGGGCATCTTGGATCAGACTTCCACACTTTTCAGAACCCTAGTTTTCTCTGTAAGTCATGAGCAACTAAACCTCCTTGGTTAAGATTAGGAGCTCTGTTTATTTCTATGGATTAAGACTATTGCTTTTCTATTTTAATTAATGTATTGGTTCAGTTTCAAGGATTATTTTCGTTCTTAATCTTATGAATTAGGGTGGAACAAGAGTATGACCCTTGTGATTCTCGAGAGAGTTATCTTGCTTGAACAACAACTTGAAAATAAATTCCTCCTAAATTGCTAATTACATGAACTAATTGGGATATGTGACATATAATCCTGTTAGCTTTGGGTAATTAGGATTTTTGTGGCCATAAACTAGTTTTTGAACTTAACCCTCTAATCGGAATTAAGTGACCACGAGAATGGCGTTTAATGAAGATTAGAGGAAGCTAAATCACTAAGAGATTAGGGTTTAGACATTTACAGTTTGCCATGGAATGAATCATACATTGTTAAAATAAATGGTAAGATCTTTTAATCTGCAAAAGTAAACATCTCTGAAGCCTTAACTATTTTTACAACAAACCTTTAATTGCTTTCTTTACTTTCTTATTTACTGTTCTATGTGATTTTAACCAACAAACTACCTTTTCTGTCTTCCTAACTAGATAACCATTGTTGCTCAGTCTGACAGTCCTCGTGGGATCGACCCTCACTCACCTGAGGTATTACTTGGGTGACCCGGTGCACTTGCCGATTAAGATGTGCGAGTTTCTAATTTGCATATCAAGTTTTTGGCGCCGTTGCCGGGGATTGTTTGTGATTGACAACTACTAGTTGTCTAGTTGCTTAGATGAGGTATTTTTCTTAGTTCTGTTTATTTTTTTCTTTAAATTGTGATTTTTAATTTTGTTTATTTTCCCTTTAGTTTCTGATTTTAAGTTTGGTGTCCCTTTAGTGTATTTCCTTTTATTTTCAAAATTTTTGAAAGTTTATCTTTTTAGTTTTCAAAAATTTTATTCCACCTTTTTTTAGCACTTTTAAAAGTTTTTGATTAATTGCTTGCTTTAATTTATTCTATTTCTTTTTACACAAGATATCTCACTGGGAGCTCTCTATACTTTGACATAGAGACTCCAACTTTTCTTTTTTTCTTGTTTGTTTATGAGCAGGAACAGGGATAAAAACCCCTTCTTGAGTTTGATTCTGAACCTGAGAGAACATTGAGGTGGCGTTTGCAACAAGCTAAAGCTTACAAAGCCAGAGAGAACCTCAAGGAAAATTTTGAGAAGGAAGCTATGGATGTGAATGATGGGAACCTGAATGCTAATAAGCATGCAAGGAGGACTCTTGGCTCATACACTACACCCACACCTGACTTTTATGGGCGCAGTATAGTTGTACCTGCCGTTGGTACAAATAACTTTGAGCTTAAGCCTCAACTGATCACTCTGGTGCAGCAGAATTATCAGTTTTATGGACTCTCGCAGGAAGATCCAAACTTATTCATCTTTAACTTTTTGCAGATCTGTGATACTGTAAAGATGATTGGAGTGAATCTTGAGGTTTACAAGCTCATACTCTTCCCATTTGCTGTGAGGGACAAAGCAAAATAGTGGCTTGATTCTCAGCCCAAGGAGAGCCTAGACACGTGGGATAAGGTGATCACTGCATTTCTGACCAAATGTTTTCCACCTCAGAAGCTGACTAAGCTTAGGGTCGATGTCTAGACCTTTAGACAGAAAGATGGAGAGTCCCTCTATGAACCCTGGGAGAGATACAAGCTGATGATCAGGAGATGCCCTCCTGACATGTTTTCTAAATGGACCAGGCTGCAGATCTTTTATGTGGCATCTCTCAGATGGCTAAGATGTCATTAGACAACTTTGCAGGTGGTTCCTCGCACATGAATAAGATGTCTGAAGAGGCTAATGAGTTTATCGAGATGGTTGCCAACAACTAATATCTATACACTTCTAGGATGAACCCTGTGAACTCTAGGACTACTCAGAAGAAAGGATTCTTAGAGATGGATACCCTGGATGCCATTTTGGCTCAAAACAAGATCATGTCTTAGTAGATTAATATGATTTCTCAACACTTGAGTGAGATGTGTAAGAACCGGAGTTTTTCACGTAAAACCATTTAATAAAATAATTTTAGTGACCGGGATAGATTCAAAATTTAAAAGTTTTAACTTGAAAATAGAAAGGTGAAATTTGATTTCAGTGAATTTTTCTGAGCTGGAAAATGTATCTTTTTTCGAAAAATTTTTGTAAAAATACGTACTGGCACTTAAGCTGGTAGTACCAGCTCTAGTCTGTCCAGTACTGCGTATTTTAGAAAATAAGATTTTGGAAAATTGATTTATTGTTTTGAAAGGATAAAAATAATTTAGAATTAAAAATTGGGCGCTAATCTTAAAGGTTTTGGCCCAAAGTGGGCCAAAAAGGCTAAAAACGCTAACGGATTGGACCGGATCCAAACTGGGCCCAAGGTCCAACATATATATGTGTGATTAATGAGTTTCAAACTCATTTTGAAGGGAAGAGAGAGAGAGAACTCGGATAGGAACTATTCACCTCTACCTTCCGGGAGCCATATCTTGAGTTACAGAGCTCCGATTGACGAGCTGTTTGCGGCCACGTGAAGCTCTTGACGAGCTCTTCCTTTATATCTAAAGAAATTTGATAATATCTCTCTCTTCATACTCCAGTTTCTAGCCCTAAGTTCCTGCACGTTTTTGGTTTAGTTTTTGAGCAAGTTTTGTGGTTTTGCTTGTTTAGATGATCTCTAGTAGCGGGTAATTGTTGGATTTTACCCCTAATCTCATTGGATAAGGTAAGAAACCTCTTTATCCTTGTGGTTTAGTATAGTATGAGCTTTAGTTGTTGATGTATGGTTATGTTGTATGTATGAAGCTTGTTTTTAGAGTTGATGGTGGCTTTTGGTTTGGCTTTGATGGTTTGTAGCTTGGTGGAAGCTTGATTGGAATCAAGTTTGGTGTTTGAGCATGTTGGGAATCAGCCAAGATATGGTTTCGGTTTCCTTTATGTAATATGTAATGTTTATGGACACTTAGGCTAGTTGACCCTAAGATAGGATTTGAACTATTGATGTTGTTGATTGATTGAGATAAATTGTGTTGTTATGTATGTGTGTAGTGGATTGTAAAATGTTGATGGGGTTGTTAGATGATGTGGATTAAGTTGAAGATATGTAAATGATGATAGAATGGTGATAATTATTGGTAGAGTATGTAAAGTTGTATGTGATATGGATTGGTATATTTAATTGGTGGTAAAGTTGAGGCTCTTGTTGGTGAGTAGGGCTTGGTGTGTGGTAATGATATATATATATATATATGAAGTGATTTATGATGCTTGAATATTTGTTTGGGAAATTGAGATAGGAAATGTGATTGTGAATAAAATTATTGAGTTGAGATTTGGTGAAATGTGGAAGAATTGGTGGGTTGACGAGTGAATGAAGGTTTGGAAATGTTATTGATGAATGAGGAGAATTAGGATTGTTTATGATGATTTTGGTTTGTTGGAAAATAATGATTTTGATGGTGTGGAATAGTGTAAATGGAAGATTATGGATGGTTGAGATTGAGGAATGAGTGGTATGGACTTTTATGTTGTTTTGGTATTGTTAGGGTAGTGATTAGATTGGTTTTGATTTGAAAGTTGGTTAAATTGAGGTTATGAGGTTTTTGGGTAAAAATGGATTTTTGGTGAACTTTGACGGATCATAACTTGAGCCTCGATTTTTGAAATTTATTGAAATTTGATTTAAATTAAAGTTCATTGAAAACTCTTCAAATTGATATAGAGTTCGTAAAATTTAGATTTTTGTAGAGGAAGTTATAATCATTCAAAGATTTGTGTCAAGAGCTGAAATTCTGCAGAGTTGCATAATTTTGTGATTTCTGGTATGTGCGCACGCACAGCCTTGTGCGCACGCACACACCAATGGAGTTTTACAACCTGTGCGTACGCACAGTCCTGTGCGCACGCACAAGTTGGGAAGGTCAGTCTGTTGGGGGCGCTAGCACGCCTTGTACGAGTGAACAGAATTATAAAATTTAGTACCTGTGCGTACGCACACGTTTTAAAAATATCTTTGGGCGTGCGCACGCACACCCCTGTGTGTACGCACACGTCCTGTTTCTCAAATTTAAAACTTGTTTTCAACTATTTGACCTTTCCAGCAAGCTTGTAAGCTTCTGTGACACCATTTTAAGACTCTTGGGCTCAATTTTGGATATTGGGACATGGAAAAGGTCCTAGGAGGTTTAATTGGGTTTTCCTTTGAAAAGTTAGCAAATGAAGGTTTAGGTTTCTAGTGTAGCGAGGATGAGTTGGTTGAGAGAGAAGGAAGAGTGGTGAATATGGTGATTGTTGACAACGAATTTGAGAAACTGAGGAACTAAGGAGTTCGGAATGGAACTTATGAATTGATGATGGTTGTGATGAGTATGAGTGAAAGTGTGCTATGAGTAGTGGTCTCTGAGATTGAATATGTGATTACGGTATGCATTGTTCTCTGTTGTAGGGGCTGTGGCAGTCTCCCGCCTACGTTCGGATGTGAGAGTTGAAGTTGGGCTTCTCACTCATATTTCTCGCAACCAGAGGAAGGTGGTAGGGCACGCTCCCTCGGAATATTTCCAACTGAAAGGAGAAGGTGGTAGGGCACTCATCCCGCGGAATTATTCCTCCTGAAAATGCGACTTCTCTCTGATTGCAAGGTGGTAGGGCACTAACACACGGAATCATGCGGCAACCAGAGGAAGGTCGTAGGACACGCTCCCTCGGAATATTTCCGTCTGAAAGGAGAAGGTGGTAGGGCACTCATCCCTCGGAATTTTCCTCCTTATGCGTAATAGAGAGACTAATCTGGGAGTTGTCGACCATATTTTCTGTCGGGTTTGGCGATAACCGACATGTGATATCATAGCCATTAGGACAGACATTCATCATATGCATCTTCTATATGTTTGCTTGATTTGTTACTTGAGCTTGCCTAATTGTATAACATGCCTACTTGCTTCTTGAATTACTTGTTGTATATGAATACTATCTATATTTTACTTGTTTGCATTTATCTGTGTTTGTCTGGTGCTGAGGAGGTTAGGTAGGTGGTGGCGATGGGATCGCACGTAGGTTAGGTTGGCGAAGGCTGTGGGATACAACGGTGTGATTAGTATTAGTTAGAATCCTTTAAGTTTAGAAAACCCTGTTTATTGTTTAAGGTTTACGTTAATTATTTTTGTTCTAAGCTTGAATATCCGGTTCGATGTAAAGTTCTAAGATTGCCTTCGGTGTCCCAGAGCCTTACATCTTACATATGGGGCACTGTTACCATACTGAGAACCTCCGGTTCTCATTCCATACTTTGTTGTTATTTTTCAGATGCAGGTCGTAATTCACCTTGGTGAAATTGCGGATATGGTGACAGAGCGGAGTATGGTTCCTTCCTTATTTATTTCTGTATTAATTTTGTTATAGTATTCTCTCACCTCTTGTATATTTATCTTTATGGCCTTAGAGGCTTACTTGAGAGATAAGTTGTATAAGCTGTTTTAACTCCCAAAACTCTGTATTTTACTATTTGTAACTGGTCGGCTTAAACTCTGCAAGCTACGCCTAGTTCCCTATGAATAATATATTCTTATATCTATATATGTTCTATTCTTTTGCATCTGTACCTTGTATCTTATACGTTAGCTTCGGGTGAACGTTTTGCACTTTTGTAGTTCTGTTTTTGAGCTTAATCCTTCATCGGGCTTCTAGAATATATTAATTCCTTCTATATAAATATGTATATGCCTTAGAATTGTCATAACCTCTAATTAACCTTTGCTTTACGACTAGAGGTAAGGCTTAGGGTAATTAGGATGTTACAGGATGCAAGTCTCAGCTGTCAATACTCAAGATGCACCCTATGACATGAATGGGAGCTACAACCAAGGGGACGCTTGTGGCTATGCTTAACCCACTACTGAACAAGTTAATCATATGGGCAACAACAATGATCCATATTTGAATTCTTTCAATCAGAGATAGAGGAATCACCTTAATTTTGGGTGGAGAGAGCCGCCACAGCAGCCCCAACAAAACTTCAACAACAACCAGGGTGGCCCTAATCAGAACAGGTTTCACAACCAGCAGTTCTAGCCCTCTCAGCAACAGCAAGCCCCCTCTCAGAACCAAGACAGCCCTGACTTAGCCACACTAGTTTCTGAAACTTTTCAAGACCACTCACAGCTTTATACAAGAGACAAGAGCTTCAATTCAGAACTTGGAAGTACAAGTGGGTCAGTTAAGTAAGAGGATACCTGAGAGACCTCCTAACACTCTTTAAGAGAAGAGTGTAAGGCCCTTACCGTGGCCAAGGAGGCCGAGCCTAAGGAGGTACATGTTGCTGAGGTATTAAAGGAAGAAAAGGCTCAAGAAATGATTGGAAGAACATTGTCACATGCCCCATTGGTGGCACAGAAGCCTGAAGTACCACATTTTCAGAAACTTCAAGAGGAGACCAAGGATGAGCAGTTCACTCAATTCTTGGAAATTTTTAAAAAGTTGCACATCAATATTCCCTTTGCTGAGGTGTTGGAGAAGATGCCTCCCTATATGGCCTTCATGAAAAGCCTACTCTCTGAGAAGAAGGCCTTGAAGGGAGATGAAACTATGGTCTTAACCAAGGAGTGCAGTGCATTGATTCAGAGGAAGCTACCCAAGAAGATGCCAGATCCAAGAAGCTTCCTAATTTCCTGTACTATTGGGACTATTATGTTTGAGAAGGCACTGTGTGATCTTGGCTCAAGCATAAATCTGATGCCTCTGTCTGTGATAAAGAAGCTGGGAATCTAAGAGGCACAACCTACAAGAATATCACTAGAGATGGCTGACAAGTCTCAGAAGCAAGCGTATGGATTAGTAGAAAATGTCCTAGTAAAGGTTGAAGACCTCTTCCTCCCTGTAGACTTTGTAATACTTGACACGAGAGAGGATACAGATGACTCCATCATCCTAGGAAGGCAATTCCTAGCCACTGGAAGAGCCCTAATAGATGTTGAGAAAAGAGAGTTATGTCTGAGGCTATGGGAAGATTATTTGGTGTTCAAGGTTTTTAAACCTCCACCACTCTCGGAAAAAGGAGGTACTTACATGCAGAGCTCAATACTTAAGCTTTCTCACTTGGTGAAAAGCCATATAGTCTCCCCTGATATCAAACCTAAGTTTGGTGTTGGACATTTACCACCCACAAAAAATGGGGGAGGTCCCAAGAAGAAGGTACCTAAGGGCTGGAGGAACAAGAAGATTCCTACTGAGGACTTCTCACTGGGGATGAAGGTGGTGTTCACTAGAAGTCTAATTATACCATATACTGTGAATAGGATCTCATCTCTGGAGCATGTTGAGCAGATTCATGAGAGCACAGGAAAGAAGTTCACAATGAGGGGTGAAGATCTGAGTCCATATGATCCTCCTCCTTAGAGGAGCTCACCGTCAAGCTAGTGACAGTAAAGAAGCACTTGTTGGGAGGCAACCCAACCATAAGTATCCTTTAGTTTATTCTTGTTTTATTTCAGTTTTATTTTTGTCTGATTTTATTTTATTTTATTTTTCATTGATCTTTAGAGTTTTTCTAGGTTTTCTAATGTTTGTGATCATGCACAATGCTTAAAACAGGGACAGGAAGACACGGACAGAAGAACAGAATGTCCTAGAGCAAAACAAGCATGGGCGTTAAATGCCAAGGAAGGCGTTTAGTGCCAGAAGAGGAGCAGAGTAGGGCACTAAATGCCAGGGAAGGCGTTTAGCACCATAAGGGGAGCAATGACGAGCATTTAACACCCAATTTAGGCATTTATTTCATATCTTGGCACCCCCTTGGGGCGCTAAACGCCAGCCCCGGCGTTTAGCACTAGGGTGATCGTCCCACACACAAAAAAAATTGATCCCCTACTGGCGCTAAATGCCAGAACCGGCGTTTAGCACCCAGAGAGAAGATTTCGAGAATGAAGAAAGGTTTTGACCAATGGTTAAACCCTAACTCCCAATCACCTTCACCATTCAAACTTATCCATTCTCTCTCCTCCATACCCACTTTTCCATCCACATTCATCCATCACATCAACTATCAAATCCCTTTATTCTCTCAACTCACCTCCCACTACACCCAATCCACTCTCATCTATCCCATCTATCTCTCCTCCTAACAACCTAAAATTCAAATTCAATTCCCTTCCCTCCCCCCTACCCATACCCCATAACCGAACCCTCCCCCTTTCCCACCTATAAATACCCCACTTCCCTTTCACTTTCACCACACCTCCAACTACTATCCCTTCTTATTTACTCTTCATCATAGACACTCCCCATTTTCCTTTCCTTCTTCCACCTTAGCCAAGGCCGAAGCCCTTTCTCCTTTCTCCTCTATCTTTTTTATTTCTATTTTTTCCCTTCCTTATATTCTATTTTTTTTACTTTTCTCAGTGACGAGCAAACCTTTTAAGTTTGGTGTTGGGCACTCTACTTTTTCTTCAGTTTACTATTTTCCTGGCACCCAAGACCGGAGAATCCTTCTCAAGAAAGAGGAAAGAAAAGGCTCCTACCTCTGACCTATGGGACTTCGCCTGGTTCTCATCTAAGACATATGAGGATCACTTTTATGAGGTGGTGCATAAGAAGAAGGTGATTCCTGAGGTCCGCTTTGATCTGAAGCTGGATGAGTACCCAGAGATCCAGTACCAGATTTTGAGACGGGGTTGGGAAGTTCTGACTAACCCTGTAACTGACGTTGGAGCATTGATGATATGGAAGTTCTATGCCAATGCTTGGCTAACATACAAACATGTCAGAGGCGTGAACCCGGAGCCAAAGAACTGGCGTACCATGATCAGAGGTTATATCATGGATTTCAGCCCAGAGAGTGTGAGGGTGTCATTGAAGTTACCACCTTCCTGAGAGGAACCTTATTCATACACTCGGAGGGTCAACACTGACCAGTGGTTGAATCAGATTCATGCTGACATTTGCCTCCCCAGAGCTCAGTGGAGGAGGGATTCTAGAGGTCATCCATACTTGCTAGGTAGGCATAACCTCAAGCCACTTGCTCGAGGATGGTTGGAGTTCATCCAATATTCCATCCTCTCTACGAGTAACCGTTCTGAGGTTATAGTTGAGCGAGCAGTGATGATCCATTGTATCATGCTCGATAACAAGGTGGAGGTGCATGAGGTGATCCCTCAGGAGTTCTATAAGACAGCTGACAAGGCCTCTACCTCTGCAAGACTGGCTTTTCCTCACCTTATCTACCACCTATGTGATGCAGCTGGAGCTCACATTGATGGAGACACCCCAATCGACATTGAGAAGCCAATCATTAGGAAGGGTATGGAGCACGTTCACGCTAGAGAGCTCGGACATGGACCACAGCAGGAGCCAATTCCACCGCCTCCACATGATCTTCCGGTGATGCCTTAGGGAATCTATTTCCCTCCCCGTGACTACTGGGACCAGTTGACCACATCCATATGGGAGCTGACATCATCCGTTGATCAGCTGAGGATAAGCATCAAGATCACTTCGCCCTCCTCCACCATCTGATGGAGGAGCAGAGGAGGCAGGGGCGCGATATAGAGGAGCTGAAGCTCTAGAGAGGATTCCCTGGAGCGAATAGCAGCCACCACGACTGAGGTGGTTGAGTTTCATTCTCCTTTCCCTTATCTTATTTCTGTTTTTCAATATTTCATTCTATTTTCTGTTTTCTATTCTAAGTTTGCATGGTCACTAGTAAGATTTCCTTGCTTTCTAGTTAGTTGTTTATTTTAGTAATTTATGTTTATCTTTAAAAGATGTCTTATGTATTGTTCACTAAGCTTAAAGAAATAAAAGAAAAAGAAGTAGTAAAATGCATGAGATTTTGAGTTATATATTATGAGTGTTCTAGTTACTTTGATGTGGTGGTACTATCTCTATTTCTGAATGTATGAATTAACTATGCATGTGTGATACTAGAGTTGAGAAAATTGGTTCTTGAGGAATATGAACTTAGAAAAGTATTATTAATTTTCTAAAATAAGAAAAAGATTGATTCTTGAAGCAAAACAAAGAGTAAAAAGAATTGAAAAGAAAAGAAAAATCAAAAGAAAAAGGTCCAATGCTTTGAGCAACAACGGTTAGGAGGGTCAAAACTGATCTAAAGCTGAAAAGAGTAGTTTTTCCTAACCATATGCTTGTGGTGTGAAAGTGTCAAGTAACCATTGAGACTGAGCATCTAAAGTCGTGACCCATTGCTGTTATAGAGTATGCCAAAGGCTCTGAGAACCACTGTCTAGGAGAAATAGAAAGAAAAGTTAGAACTCAAGGAGTTCCCCAGTTAAGTGCTTGTGGTATTTTTGTATAAAGTAGGCTTGATGACAAAACACTTAGAGTCATGGCTAGGCTCAAGGTGCAAAACACCAAAGAAAAGAAAAGAAAAAGCTGTGTTCAAGAATCAGTTAGAGCCTAAAGAAGAGAATCTATAATATCATCCAAGTTCTAGTTCTGAAGGATACTAATATTTCTAAGCTTCAAAGGACAGTGAGATGCCGAACCTATTCAGAATTAGAGTATCTTTAGCTCCATTTAGTAAGTAGGCCTGAGCTTAATTAACAACTCAAGTCTTAGGCATTTTCTCTTCTTGGTCCTATATTGTTTTGGTTGCTTAAGGACAAGCAACAGTTTAAGTTTGGTGTTGTGATGCGTGAACATCTTGTACCCTTTTTCTTGTCATTTTCTAGTTGTTTTAGTTAGATTTTATTTAGTTTTATTTGATTTTAGTTCAAAAATCCTCTTTGGATGCTACTTTGAGTTGTTTTAGTGTTTTTACGATTTTAGGTAAAATTTGTAGTTTGGTAGAGTTTGTAGCTAAAACAAAGAAGCTGGCATACTCCTCTTGGGGAGCTAAATGCCAAGCTAGTGTTTAGCGCCAGCAGCATGCACGAAGTTACACCCTCTAGGGCACTAAACGACCAATATGGTGTTTAGCACCAGCAAGCTTGGTCCGAATGTGAAAAGCCCACTCTTGGAGTATCTCTAATGGATTTAGCATTTAGTATTAGTTATATTTTATTTTCTTTGTGTAATTTTTTATTTACAAACAATATCTTTTAGTTTTAGGATTTATGATTTTATTTTATTTTCCAAATCAAATTAGGTTAGATATAAAAAAGAAAAGATTCACCCTTGAGGGGACCTCTTGGATCAAACTTCCGCACTTTTTAGAACCCTAGTTTTCTCTGTATGTCATGAGCAACTAAACCTTCTTGGTTAAAGTTAGGAGCTCTGTTTATTTCTATGGATTAAGACTATTGCTTTTCTATTTTAATTAATGTATTGATTCAGTTTCAAGGATTGTTTTCGTTCTTAATCTTATGAATCTGGGTGGAACGAGAGTGTGACCCTTATTCTACATGAGTTCTTGTGATTCTCGAGAGAGTCATCTTGCTTGAACAACAGCTTGAAAACAAATTCCTGATAAATTGCTAATTACATGAACTAATTAGGATACGTGACATATAATCCTATTAGCTTTGGGTAATTAGGGTTTTTGTGGCCATAAACTAGTTTTTTAACTTAGCCCTCTAATCGGAATTAAGTGACCACGAGAGTGGCGGTTAATGAAGATTAGAGGAGGCTAAATCACTAAGAGATTAGGGTTTATACATTTACAGTTTGCCATGGAATGAATCATACATTGTTAAAATAATTGGTAAAAACTTTTAATCCGGAAAAGTAAACATCTTCAAAGCCTTAACTGTTTTCTCTCACTATTTTCACACCAAACCCTTAATTGCTTTCTTTACTTTCTTATTTACTGTTCTATGCAATTTTGACCAACAAACAACCTTTTCTATTTGCCTAACTAAGCTAACTAGATAACCATTATTGCTCAGTCCGACAGTTCTCGTGGGATCGACCCTCACTCACCTGAGGTATTACTTGGATGACCCGGTGTACTTGCCTGTTAAGTTGTGTGAGTTTCTAATTCACGCACCATAGGGCTTAAACATCTCCAAATCCCTTGACATTTTCCGTTACTGATTTCTCTCAATTTCAACATCACTACCTCAGAAATACTCAATTTCCAAGACTCTAGCAAGACATGTTTTCAACCCTAATCATTATTGATTTCATTGATTTAATTAGTTATTTAACTCGATATTTACAGCCTCAATCCGTTAATCCTTGTGTGAACGATATTCACTTATTGTGGTATTACTTGAACGATCCAATGCACTTGTCGGTATCCGTGAGCATCAATTTTTGCTCATCGCGAACCCATCAGCAATCACATTACTATGTCTCTCAAGTGTTCTTGCTAGTCGCTCTTGCTTTTCTCTATCTTCTTCCTCTCTTTTTCTTTTGTTAGCTTCATCTGATCTCTCGATAAGGTACTTGTCCAATCGCCCCTCTCTGCCTAGTTTTTCGATCACATTCTTCAAATCATAGCAATCATTGATAGAATGGCAATAATTTTTATGGTATTCATAGTATTCTGACTGATTTTGCCTTTTCTTGCTCCGAATCGGCCTTGGAGATGGTATCTTTTCAGTGTGACATATTTCCTGTAGACATTGACCAAAGAAACTTGCAATGGGGTATAGGAGTGATACCTTTATGGCCTATCCGAGCTATATTCTTCCTTTTTCTTTCCTCATTTTTCTTATCTTGGGACTAATATAGATTGTCTTACCCTATTGTAGAGTTTCTTAACTGAGCAGTTTTCTCCATATTGATGTACTTCTCAACTCGTTGATAATAAAGAGGTTGCCTTTTTTATATTAATTGTGAGAAGGGACCCTCCCTAAGACCATTGACAACTCCCATGATAGTTGCTTTGTTGAATCTCTCTATGTAGGCCCTAAGGGACTCTCCGACCATTTGTTTGACACCCAAAAGCGTCGGGGCATGTTTGAACTTGTCTTTCTGAATTGAAAATCGTGTTAGAGAGATTTTGGCCAAATCGTCAAAACAAGTGACCAACATAGGTGGGAGGCTGTCAAACCACTTCGTTGTTGTTCTGGTTAATGTAGTCAGAAATGCCTTGCATCTCGTTAATTAAATGCATCCGCTAAATACATCTGACTTTAAAGTTTCTTAGATGATGTTATGGGTTTAGAAGTACTATCATAGAGATCTATGTATGGTTTCTTAAAACTCATTGGAACTCTAGCCCACATGATTTCTTCCGAGAATAGGTCATTATCACCTTCTAAAGTGGTTGCATCACGATCAGCCTGAGATTTTTTTTCTCTTAAGGTCGGACTCCAACCTTTTTAATTTTTTGTCAAGCTCTCTATGGCTTCGTAGCTCCTTCTGTAGCAGTCATTCATATTCGTGTTATGGTGCGCACGAATTTCCACACTTTGTACAACTGAACCAGCAAGTGCACTGGGTCGTCCAAGTAGTACCTGAGTGATTCAGGGTCGATCCCACGATGATTGTGGTTTGAAGCAAGCTATGGTTATCTTGTCGATCTTAGGCAGGTGGATAGAAGAAGTAGGTGTGTTGTTTAAAACACATAAAAGAAAATAAATAGAACTTAACTAGGTTGATATGTTTGCAATGATAAGAAGATGGTTAAGACTTGGAGATACTTTGTTCTTCTGGATAACTCTGGTTTTACTGTCTTCTTCAACTGTGAATGATTTCTTATATGGCAGGCTGTATATGATCAACACCGGTTGAGAGGTTGCCAATGCTCCTCCAGATCTGAACCCCAGGGTTAGTGTGGATCCATTCTAATTGAGGGTGAAGCTCCTGCAGTCCATTCTCTCTAATGATCCTACTCAAAATGCCACAGACAAGGTCGAATCTTCCGGATCAGAGAATACTGCACCTTTGGGTTCTAGCCTCTATCACAAAGACCCTAATCTCCCCATACCTCGACTGAACTGATGCCTTGAGAAATCTCCAACGAAGTCGTCGATTAGCCGTCTAAGATATGTATAATCAAGCTAGTAGTTCATCATTGTCCGATGAAAGATGCACTCTGAACCCATGTAGAATGAGATAACCTTATTCCAGTTCAACGCATTCATAATGATGAAGAACGAAGATACATCTTAGAATCAAGAATCCAACATGGATTGAAGAGAAACAGTAATACTTTTATTGATCCATAAAACTCAACAAAGCTCCTCCCCTCAACCTAGGAGGTTTAGAAACTCATACTGATAGAAAATACAATGTAAAATTTGAAATATGTTGGAAGAAATCGAGAGAGACTTCAAAGTATGTGATCTTCTCCCTTAAATACTAAACTAATGACTAAGGATTACACAAAAAGGGTAAAACAGTCTTTTAGTTCTAAAATCCACTTCCGGGGCCCACTTGGTGAGTGTTTGGGCTGAGCTTTGATGAGATTCACGTGCTAGGAGGCCTCAAGGGGCATTGAACACTGGTTAGCGGGTCCTTTATGGGCATTGGACACTGGTCTCTTCTCCTTTGGGCGCTGGACGCCATAATAGGGCAGGAGGCTGGCATTGAATGCCAGTTTTGGGCCTTCAATTCTGAAGCAAAGTATGAACTATTATATATTTCTGAAAAGCTCTGGAAGTTCGATTTCCATACCCGTTGAGAATGCTCCATTTGGATCTCTTTAGCTCTAGGAAAGCGCTTTCGAGTGCAAGGAGGTCAGACCCGAACAGCATCTGCAGTGCTTTCTCTGTCTCTGAATCAAACTTTTGCTCCAACTCCTCAATTTCAGCCAGAAAATACCTGAAATATTATAAAAACACACAAACTCAAAGTAGAATCCAAAAATGTGAACTTTGCGCTAAAACCTATGAAAACTCAATAAAGCTTAAACAAAACATACTAAAAACTATATGAAAATGATGCCAAAAAGCGTATAAAATATCCGCTCATCAGAACACCAAACTTAAACTGCTGCTTGTCCCCAAGAAACTAAAAAAAAGTAGGATAAAAAGAAGAGTAAGATACAATAAATCTCTGAGTTTCCAATGAAGCTCAGTTTCAATTAGATAAACGGGACTTAGTAGCTTTTTGCTTCTGAATAGTTTTGGCATCTCACTATCCATTGAAACTCAGAAATGTTAGTTTCTTTAGGAACTTAGAATCCAAATGATATTATTAACTCTCCAAGTTCAATTTTTTTTAATTATGGAACACAGCTTTTTAGAGTCTTGGCCATGACCCTAAGCACTTTGTTTTCTAGTATTACCACCGAATACATAAATGCCACAGATACTTTAACTGGGTGAACCCTTTCGGATTGTGATTCAGCTTTGCTAGAATCCCCAGATAGAGGTGTTCAGAGTTCTTAAGCACACTCTTTTTGCTTTGGATCACGACTTTAACTGCTCAGTCTCAAGCTTTTCACTTGACACATTCACACCATAAGCATATGGTTAGGGACAGCTTGGTTAAGCCGCTTAGGCCAGGATTTTATTCCTTGTAGGCCCTCCTAATCATTGATGCTCAAATCTATAATTAATTATTCCTCTCACTAATAAATATTCTCCCAATAATCCACCCCTTTTCTTTTGACCCAAAATTAGAGAAGATCTTTATCTATTTCAGAGTATTAGCATGCACCATAATATAATTTAAACTAGTTTTGATTCCTAAAAACTAAGTTCCATATCTTAGCTATAGACACTCGAAGTGGGGAAGCTATTTCAAGTCCCAAAATGATGCTCAAATATATATATATATATATATATATTCTTTTGCAACATGCTTTTTCTTTTTCTTTTGGCTGCTTTTTCTTGCTTCAAGAATCAATTTTTGGATTTTTCAGACCAATAATACTTTTCCTTTTTCATCATTCTTTCAAGAGCCAACATTCTTAATTTCAATTTCAATTTTAATTATGCACTATTTATTCATACATTCAAAAAACTAAAGCAATGCCACCTCATCAAAATAATTGAACTATTCTTATTATATAACTTAAAATTCATGTATCTCTCAATTCTTTTCAAATAAAATTTTCTTTTAAGTAATGGTGAGAGATATATAGAATATTTTATAGCTTAAATACATAGATGGAAATGATCACGCAATAAGAACAAGAGAACAAATAATACAACATAACAGAAAATAGAAAATAACATAAGAAAAGGGGATTAAGAAAACGAATCCACCTTAGTGATGGCGGCTACTACTCCTCCTTGAGGATCCAAGGAAGTGCTTGATCTCTTCAATGTCACGCCCTTGTCTCTATTGTTCTTTCCTCATAGCCCTTTGATCTTCCCTTATTTCATTGAGGATGTGGGAATGCTCTTGATGCACCAACCTCAATTGCTCCATATTAGCATTTAATTCTCTAAGAGAATTATGCAATTGGTCCCAATAGCCTTGAGAAGGGAATTGCATCCCTTGAGGTATCTCAGGGATCTCATGTTGAGGCGGTTGTATAGGCTCTTATGCATGCTCTCTAGTTTGCTCCATCCTCTTCTTAGTGATAGACTTGTCTTCCTCAATGAAGATGTCTCCTTCTATGACAAATCCAGCTAAATTGCATAGGTGATAGATGAGACGAGGGAAAGCGAGCCTTACTTTAGTGGAGAGCTTCTCATCAATCTTCTCAGCTATCCTCATGTACTTCCACCTTACTTCCAATCATGATGCAATAGATCATGATGGCTCTTTCCATAGTCACTTCTGACCGGTTGCTAGTGGGATGATAGAGCGTTGGATGAATTCCAACCATCCTCTAGCTATGGGCTTAAGGTCAAGCCTTCTTATTTAAATGGGCTTGCCTTGGGTATCCCTTTCCACTGTGCTCTGATGAGCGGATATTTTATACGCTTTTGAGGGTTAATTTCATGTAGTTTTTAGTATGTTTTAGTTAGTTTTTAGTATATTTTCATTAGTTTCTAGGCAAAATTCATATTTCTAGACTTTACTATGAGTTTGTGTATTTTTCTATAATTTCAGGTATTTTCTGGCTGAAATTGAGGGAGATGAGCAAAAATCTGATTCAGGCTGAAAAAGGACTGCTGATGCTGTTGGATTCTGACCTCTCTGCACTCGGAATGGATTTTTTAGAGCTACAGGAGTCCAATTGGCGCGCTCCTAATTGCGTTGGAAAGTAGACATCCAGGGCTTTCCAGCAATATATAATTGTCCATACTTTGCTCAAGGATAGATGACGTAAACTGGCGTTCAACGCTAGTTCCATGCTGCAGTCTGGCGTTAAACGCCAGAAACAGGTTACAAGTTGGAGTTAAACGCCCAAAATAGGTTACAACCTGGAGTTTAACTCCAGAAATAGCCTAGGCACGTGTAAAGCTCAAGTCTCAGCCCAGCACACACCAAGTGGGCCCCAAAAGTGAATTTCTGCACTATCTATCATAGCTTATTCATTTTTCTGTAAACCTAGGTTACTAGTTTAGTATTTAAACAACTTTTAGAGGATTATTTTGCATCTCATGACATTTTAGATCTGAACTTTGTACTCTTTGACGGCATGAGTCTCTAAACTCCAATGTTGGGGGTGAGGAGCTCTGCTGTGTCTCGATGAATTAATGCAATTATTTCTGTTTTCTATTTAAACACGTTTGTTTCTACCTAAGATGTTCATTCGCATTTTAATATGATGGATGTGGTGATTCGTGAAACTCATCACCATCCTCAACCTATGAACACGTGCCTGACAATCACTTTCATTCTACCTTCAATTGAATGAGTATCTCTTAGATTTCTTAATCAGAATCTTCGTGGTATAAACTAGAACCTATTGGCAGCATCCTTGAGAATCCGAAAAGTCTAAACATTGTCTGTGGTATTCTGAGTAGGATTCAAGGATTGGATGACTGTGACAAGATTCAAACTCACAAGGTTTGGGCATAGTGACAGACGCAAAAGGACCAATGGATCCTATTCCAACATGAGTGAGAACCGACAGATGATTAGCCGTGTGGTGACAGCGCACCTGGACCATTTTCACTGAGAGGACGGATGGAAGCCATTGACAACGATGATCCACCAACATACAGCTTGCCATAGGAGGAACCTTGCGTGCGTGAAGAAGAAGACAGGCGGAAAGCAGAGATTCAGAAGACAAAGCATCTTCAAAACTCCAACATATTCTCCATTACTGCAGAACAAGTATTTATTTCATGGTCTTTTATTTTTCGCAATTCAAACTGATAAGTATAATTGATATCCTGACTAAGAAGTACAAGTTAACCATAGATTGCTTTAGACCAACAATCTCCGTGGGATTCGACCCTTACTCACGTAAGGTATTACTTGGACGACCCAGTGCACTTGCTGGTTAATGGTACGAGTTGTGAAAAGTGTGATTCACAATTCGTGCACCAAGTTTTTGGCGCCGTTACCGGGGATTGTTCGAGTTTGGACAACTGACGGTTTATTTTGTTGCTTAGATTAGGAAAAATTTTTCTTTTTGGTTTAGAGTCTTTTATTATTGTTTTTGGTTGAAATTTCTTTTTTTAAATCCTTATTTTTTCTTTTTAATTTTTTTCGAAAATTTTATAAACTGATAATTGAGTTTTTTCTGTTTAAGTTTAGTTTTATGTTTTAAGTTTGGTGTCAATTGCATGTTTTTTTTTATCTTCCTTTAAAATTTTCGAATTAGTGTTCATTGTTCCTTCTTGATCTTCAAGTTGTTCTTGTTTATTTTCCTTATTTGATCTTTAGTTTTTCTTGTTCTGTGTCTTTTCTTGTTTTTCTTGTGCTTTTTCAAGATATCAGTCCAAAGAAAATTTTATTTATTAAATACAATATTAAAATACTTTAAATTTATAACTCAATTGGCTAGAGCGTTGTGTTTATGTTCTTGGTAATTGGGAATCTTCCTTTTAAAAACTTTTTCAAAAATAATTTTTCTTTGAGCAAATCTTGTGTCAAGTTTTAAGTTTGGTGTTTTCTTGTTAGCTTTTCTTTAGTTTTCGAAAATATTATTGTGATTTTCTAAAAATTTTAAGTTTGGTGTTCTTTCTTCATGTTCTTGTTGTTCTTGTGAGTCTTCAAGGTGTTCTTGAGTTTTCCTTGTGTCTTGATCTTAAAATTTTTAAGTTTGGTATTCCTTGGTGTTTTTCTTCCAAAATTTTCGAAAACAAGGAGCATTAGATCTAAAAATTTTAAATATTGTGCTATTTCATTGTTTTTCTCTTTTCTCATTAAGATTCAAAAATCAAAAAAATATCTTTTCCTCATTCCACTCATAATTTTTGAAAATTTTGCATTATTTTAGTCATCAATTTAAAAAAAATCAAATCTTTTTAAATTGTTTTTCAATCATATCTTCTCAATCAATTTTTTTCAAAACTTCCTAACCACTTTCTCTTCCTTCATTTTTTTTTCGAAAATATCATTCAAAAATTCAAATTCCTATTTTAAATTTTTTATTTTTTTTATTCTTAATTTTCGAAATCTATATTTAATTTCTAGTTATTTTATTTCATTTTTCTTTATTCGTTCTCTTTTTATAAAATAAAAATAAAAATATATTTTAATTGCAATTCACATCAATTCCCTTTTCTCCATCATGGACCTAAGTGGAAATGAGCAGTCCAGAAGGACTCTGGGGTCATATGCTAACCCCACTACTGCTTCATATGGGAGTAGTATCTGTATACCCTCCATTAGAGTCAGTAGCTTTGAGTTGAATCCTCAACTCATTATCATGGTGCAGCAAAGTTGCCAGTACTCCGGTCTTCCACAGGAAGAACCTACAGAATTTCTGGCACAGTTTTTACAAATTGCTGACACAGTACATGATAAGGAAGTAGATCAGGATGTCTACAGATTATTACTGTTTTTATTTGCTGTAAAAGACCAAGCTAAGAGGTGGTTAAATAACCAACCTAAGGCTAGCATAAGGACATGGAAACAACTGTCAGAAAAATTCCTGAATTAATACTTCCCTCCAAAACGGATGACACAGCTAAGGCTGGACATCCAAGGCTTTAAACAAGGAGATAATGAATCTCTTTATGATGCCTGGGAGAGATATAGAGAGATGCTAAGAAAATGCCCCTCTAAAATATTTTCAGAATGGGTGTAGTTAGACATCTTCTATTATGGGCTTACAGAAAAAGCTCAAATTTCTCTAGATCACTCAGCTGGTGGATCTATACACATGAGAAAGTGAGGGATCAGACACACACAAGTGCTGATAACAACCCCTCTAAAAAGGCTTCTCCAACCACCTCTGTAGGAAATAAACCTACAGCAACTAAGGTTGAGGAATATAAAGCCAAGATACCTTATCCTCAAAAACTTCGCCAAGAGGAGCAGGATAAGCAATTTGCTCGCTTTGCAGATTATCTCAGGACTCTTGAAATAAAGATTCCATTTGCAGAGGCACTTGAGCGAATACCTTCTTATGCCAAGTTCATAAAGGAGATCTTGAGTCATAAGAAGGATTGGAGAGAAACTGAAAGAGTTCTCCTCACTGAAGAATGCAGTGCAGTCATTCTGAAAAGCTTAAAGATCCCGGAAGCTTTCTAATACCATGCATATTAGAGGGTAATTGCACCAAGACAGCTTTATGTGATCTTGGGGCAAGCATCAACCTAATACCTGCATCCACTTTCAGAAAGCTTGGTTTAACTGAAGAAGTTAAACCAACCCGGATATGTCTCCAACTTGCTGATGGCTCCATTAAATACCCATCAGGCGTGATTGAGGACATGATTGTCAGGGTTGGGCTATTCGCCTTTCCCACTGACTTTGTAGTGCTGGAAATGGAGGAGCACAAAAGTGCTACTCTCATTCTAGGAAGACCTTTCCTAGCAACTGGACGAACTCTTATTGATGTCCAAAAGGGGGAAGTAACCCTGAGATTCAATGAGGATGAGTTTAAGTTGAATGCTGTCAAAGCCATGCAGCATCCAGACACAACAAAAGACTGCATGAAAGTTGATCTCATTGACACTTTGGTAGAGGAGGTCAACATGGCTGAGAGTCTCGAATCAGAGCTGGAAGACATCTTTAAAGATGTTCAGCCTGATTTGGAGGGTTCAGAGGAATTGAAAGAGCCTCTGAGACTTCCTCAGGAAGAGGAAAAACCTCATAAACCCGAGCTCAAGCCATTACCACCATCCCTGAAATATACATTTCTGGGAGAAGGTGACACTTTTTCAGTGATCATAAGCTCTACTTTAAATCCACTGGAAGAGGAAGCACTAATTCAAGTGCTAAGGACACACAAGATAGCTCTTGGGTGGTCCATAAGTGACCTTAAGGGCATAAGCCCAGCTAAATGCATGCACAAAATCCTATTGGAGGATGATGCAAAGCCAGTGGTTCAACCACAGAGGTGGCTAAATCCAGCCATGAAGGAAGTGGTGCAGAAAAAGGTCACCAAATTACTGGAGGCTGGGATTATTTATCCTATTTCTGATAGCCCCTGGGTAAGCCCTGTTCAAGTTGTTTCCAAGAAGGGAGGCATGACAGTGGTTCATAATGAAAAAAAATGAACTGGTTCCTACAAGAACAGTTACAGGGTGGCGCATGTGTATTGACTACAGAAGGCTCAACACAGCCACCAGAAAGGATCATTTTCCTTTACCATTCATAGACCAGATGCTAGAGAGACTAGCAGGTCATGAATATTACTGCTTTTTGGATGGCTATTCAGGTTACAACTAAATTGCAGTAGATCCTCAAGACCAAGAGAAAACAGCATTCACATGTCCTTCTAGAGTATTTGCTTACAGAAGAATGCCTTTTGGTCTATGTAATGCACCTGCAACCTTTCAGAGGTGCATGCTCTCTATCTTCTCTGATATGGTAGAGAAATTTCTGGAAGTCTTCATGGATGACTTTTTAGTATTTGGAGACTCATTCTGCTCCTGCCTTGACCATTTAGCACTTATTCTGAAAAGATGCCAAGAGACCAACCTAGTTTTAAACTGGGAAAAATGTCACTTTATGGTGACTGAAGGAATTGTCCTTGGGCATAAAATTTCAAACAAGGGGATAGAGGTGGATCAAGTTAAAGAGGAAGTAATTGAAAAATTACCACCACCTGCTAATGTTAAGGCAATTAGAAGCTTTCTGGGGCATGCAGGATTCTACAGGAGGTTTATAAAGGATTTTTCAAAAATTACAAAACCCCTGAGCAATCTGCTAGCTGCTGACACGCCATTTGTGTTTGACACAGAGTGTCTGCAAGCGTTTGAGACTCTAAAAGCTAAGCTGGTCACATCACCAGTTATTTCTGCACCAGACTGGACATTACCATTTGAACTAATGTGTGATGCCAGTGACCATGCCATTGGTGCAGTACTGGGGCAGAGGCATGACAAGCTTCTGCATGTCATTTATTATGCTAGCCATGTTTTAAATGATGCCCAGAAAAATTACACAACCACAGAAAAAGAATTGCTTGCAGTGGTTTATGCCATTGACAAGTTTAGATCATACTTAGTAGGATCAAAAGTGATTGTGTACACTGACCATGCTGCTCTTAAATATCTACTCACAAAGCAGGATTCAAAATCCAGGCTCATAAGATGGGTGTTGCTTCTGCAAGATTTTGATATAGAAATAAGAGATAGAAAAGGGACAGAGAACCAAGTGGCTGATCATCTATCCCGGATAGAACCAGTAGAAGGGGAGTTTCCCCCCTCTATTGAGATCTCTGAGACCTTTTCGGATGAGCATTTGTTTGCCATTCAGGAAATACCATGGTTTGCAGATATTGCAAACTATAAAGCTGCAAGGTTCATACCCAAGGAGTACAGCAGGCAACAAAAAAAAAAATTAATTACTGATGCAAAGTACTACTTGTGGGATGAACCCTATCTCTTTAAGAGATGTGCAGACGGAATAATCCGTAGGTGTGTGCCTAGAGAAGAAGCACAAAGGATCTTATGGCATTGCCATGGATCACAATATAGAGGCCATTTCGGAGGTGAGCGAACAGCCACCAAGGTCTTCCAATGTGGCTTCTACTGGCCTACACTCTATAGGGATTCCCGAGAGTTTGTACGTAACTGTGACAGGTGCCAAAGAGCTGGTAATCTGCCTCATGGTTACGCCATGCCTCAACAGGGAATCTTGGAGATTGAGTTGTTTGATGTATGGGGAATTGACTTCATGGGACCTTTCCCACCATCATACTCAAACACGTATATTCTGGTGGCAGT
>NC_029793.2:34829312-34830913 GCF_000816755.2 Arachis ipaensis | reverse complement strand
GTCAGGCAAGGTCCTAAGAAAAATCAAGAGACAATCTTTGAAGTCGAACGGGTAAACAGACACCTATAAGTACCCGTAGAAAGGATTGGGCAAGAAGCTTGGATGATGCTCTGTGGGCTTACAAAACAGCATTCAAGACTCCTATAGGAACCTCTCCATACCAACTTGTGTATGGTAAGGCCTGTCATCTGCCCGTGGAACTAGAACATAAGGCCTACTGGGCAACCAAATTCCTAAACTTTGATGCCAAATTAGCTGGAGAAAAAAGATTGCTCCAGCTGAATGAGCTAGAGGAATTCAGATTCACTGCTTTCGAAAATGCCAAGTTTTATAAAGAGAAATAAAAAAGGTGGCATGACAGAAAGCTGTCATCTAGAGTCTTTGAACCAGGACAAAAAGTTCTATTGTTTAACTCTAGGATCAGGCTATTCCCCGGGAAACTAAAATCCCGGTGGAGGGGACCATATGTTATTACAAGTGTATCACCATATGGTTATGTGGAGCTTCAAGACATTGATTATGATAAGAAGTTCATTGTTAATGGACAGAGAATCAAGCACTATCTTGAAGGCAATATTGAGCAAGAGTGCTCAAGGCTAAGGCTAGATTAAAAGCTCAGCAAGGTCCAGCTAAAGACAATAAAGAAGCGCTTGTTGGGAGGCAACCCAGCCATTAGCAAAACTTTTTCTGTTATTTTATTTTATTTTATTCTTCATTTTATTTATTTTTAAAATATATGAGCTTAATATTAACAAGATAAAGAATCAATTGCATAAGTCCACAGGGTTACAGAAGAATTCAAAGCACAAAACAGGAAAAAGGAGCTCACTGGCAAGAAAACGCCAGTAAGAGGCACAATTGGGCGTTAAACGCCCAAAAGGAGCATCTACTGGGCGTTTAACGCCAGTAAAGATAGCCATCTGGGTGTTAAATGCCAGAAAGAAGAAACTTCTGAGCGTTTAACGCCAGATTTACAGCGTCCTGGGCGTTCAGAAAAACGCCCAGTGACAAAGGAGTTTCTGGCGTTTAACGCCAGCTAGAAGCAACAGCTGGGCGTTAAACGCCCAAACCAAGCAGCAACTGGGCGTTAAACGCCCAAAACATGCAGCAGTTGGGCGTTTAACGCCAGGATTGTGGGGAGTAGGCAATTTGGTTTTCAATTCAAATTTTTTCCATTTTTTATGTTTTAATTCATGATTTCTTGCACAAACATGTTACAAATCCTAATTTTTCAAATCCTTTTTCAAAAGATATCAAATGTATCTTAATTCATAAACCCTTTTTCTTAATCCTCTTCAAATTATTTTCAAATCCTTTTCAAAACAAATCTATCTCTTTTCCTTCTAAAATCTTGTCAACTCATCAATATCTTTTTCAATCTTCACATTATCTTTCTCAAAATCCAGATTTATCTTTTTCAAATATCTTTCATATCTTTTCAATTTTAAATCACATCTTTTCCTATCATACTTATCTTTTCCAAATCACTTTTTCTATCATATCTTTTTCAAATAATTTTCGAAACCCACCCCCCTTCCCCTTAAATATTGGTTCGGCCTCTCCCCCTCTCCTCCACAAGTTACGCTTGGCTCTCCCTCTTT
>NC_029793.2:34816938-34829150 GCF_000816755.2 Arachis ipaensis | reverse complement strand
CTTTCCTTTCTTTTGCTTGAGGACAAGCAAACCTCTAAGTTTGGTGTGTTTATCCGTGATCACTAAACCAATACCCACTAAGATTATGGCTCCTAAGGGAAAACAAACCGACTCAAGAGGCAAGAAAGAGAACATTCCAAAACCACTTTGGAATCAAGGGAAGTTCATAACCAAAGAACATTCAGACCATTTTTACAAAATAATGAGTCTAAGGTCAGTCATCCCGGAAGTTAAATTCGATCTAAAAGAAGATAAATATCCAGAGATCCAAGAGCAAATTCGAAACAGGAGCTGGGAAGTCCTAGCTAATTCTGAAACAAAGGTAGGAAGAAACATGGTTCAGGAATTCTATACTAATCTATGGCAGATGGACAGGCAGAGGATATCTGGAACCGCATTCTATGACTATAGAACTTTGGTCAGAGGGAAGGTTGTTCACACCCACCCTGATAAAATAAGGGAGATCTTCAAGCTGCCTTAACTACAAGATGACCCAGACTCCTTTAATACGAGAATGATGAGATCAAACCTGGGCTTGGATAAAATCCTAGAGGACATATGCCTCCCTGGAGCCAAGTGGACAACCAACACAAAGGGTGCCCCGAACCAACTCAAGAGAGGAGATCTCAAACCAGTCGCCAGAGGCTGGCTGGACTTCATTGGGCGCTCTATACTGCCCACTAGCAACCGCTCTGAAGTCACCATCAGAAGAGCAGTGATGATTCATTGCATTATGCTGGAAAAAGAAGTGGAAGTTCATCAACTGATTGCTTGTGAGCTTTACAAAATTGCAAACAAGAACTCCAAGGATGCCAAATTGGCCTATCCAAGCTTAGTTTCTCTGTTATGTAAAGATGCTGGGATAAAGATGGGAGTAGATAAGTATATCTCAGTTGAGCAACCAATCACCAAAAAGTCTATGGAAGGAAAACAAGTGCAGGATGACCCCATCAAGAGAAAAGCAGAGGAGTTCCTCCCGGAAATCCCTCAAATTGAATACTGGGAGCGCCTAGAAGCATCTGTCACCAAGTTGCAAGAAGCTGTGGATCAACTGAAGGAAGAACAGCAAAATCAAAACAGCATGCTCTGCAAATTGCTTAGAGAACAAGAAGAGCAAGGGCATGAACTGAAGGAATTAAAGCGTCAGAAATTATCTCTTGAAGGGCCAAGCACTCCACAGACTAAAGAGGCATCCACCTCCCAAATTCAAGGTTGTTGAGTTCTAATCTTAGCCTTAACTCTATGATAATTGTTCTTATTTGAGTTTTACCTTAGAAGTTATATATGAGTAGTAGTAATTAGTATCTATATTTTGATTTTATCTCCAATTAAGGTATAATCTATTTTTCTCATCATCATTAAACATGAATAAAATAGTAGATTTTCTTTAGAATAAGGAGGCAATACTTTTCGAGTTTTTAATAAGAAAAATTCTAATTATTTACATATGGTGGCAATGCTTTTTTTCTTCTGAATGAATGCTTGAACAGTGCATATGTCTTCTAAAGTTGATGTTTATGAATGTTAAATATGTTGGCTCTTGAAAGAATGATGAAAAAGGAGAAATATTATTTGATAATCTGAAAAATCATAAAAAAAAGCCAAGACTCATAAAGTAGCTGTATTCAAGAATCAACATATTGAACTAGGAGAATCAATAAAACTATCTGAATTCTAAGTTCCTATAGATGCCAATCATTCTGAGCTTCAATGGATAAAGTGAGATGCCAAAACTGTTCGGAAGCAAAAAAGCTACTAGTCCCGCTCATCTGATTAGAATCTGAGATTCACTCAAAAACTCTGAGATATTATTGCTTCTTGACTTAATTGTATTCTATTTTATTTGTCTAGTTGCTTGGGGACAAGCAACGGTTTAAGTTTGGTGTTGTGATGAGCGGATATTTTATACGCTTTTTGGGGTTAATTTCATGTAGTTTTTAGTATGTTTTAGTTAGTTTTTAGTATATTTTCATTAGTTTCTAGGAAAAATTCATATTTCTGGACTTTACTATGAGTTTGTGTGTTTTTTGTAATTTCAGGTATTTTCTGGCTGAAATTGAAGGAGCTGAGCAAAAATCTGATTCAGGCTGAAAAAGGATTGCTGATGTTGTTGGATTCTGACCTCTCTGCACTCGGAATAGATTTTCTGGAGCTACAGAAGTCCAATTGGTGCGCTTCTAATTGCGTTGGAAAGTACACATCCAGGGCTTTCCAGAAATATATAATAGTTCATACTTTGCTCAAGGATAGATGACGTAAACTGGCATTCAACGCCAGTTTCATGCTGCAGTCTGGCGTTAAACGCCAGAAACAGGTTACAAGTTGGAGTTAAACGCCCAAAATAGGTTACAACCTGGCGTTTAACTCCAGAAACAGCCTAGGCACGTGTAAAGCTCAAGTCTCAGCCCCAGCACACACCAAGTGGGCCCCAGAAGTGAATTTTTACACTATCTATCATAGCTTATTCATTTTTCTGTAAACCTAGGTTACTAGTTTAGTATTTAAACAACTTTTAGAGGATTATTTTGCATCTCATGACATTTTAGATCTGAACTTTGTACTCTTTGACGGCATGAGTCTCTAAACTCCATTGTTGGGGGTGAGGAGCTCTACTGTGTCTCGATGAATTAATGCAATTATTTCTGTTTTCTATTCAAACACGCTTGTTTCTACCTAAGATGTTCATTCACATTTTAATATGATGGATGTGGTGATTCGTGACACTCATCACTATCCTCAACCTATGAATGCGTGCCTGACAATCACTTTCGTTCTACCTTCGATTGAATGAGTATCTCTTAGATTTCTTAATCAGAATCTTCGTGGTATAAGCTAGAACCCATTGGCAGCATCCTTGAGAATTCGGAAAGTCTAAACCTTGTCTGTGGTATTCTGAGTAGGATTCAGGGATTGGATGACTGTGACAAGCTTCAAACTCACAAGGGTTGGGCGTAGTGACAGACGCAAAAGGACCAATGGATCCTATTCCAGCATGAGTGAGAACCGACAGATGATTAGCCGTGCGGTGACAGCGCACCTAGACCATTTTCACTGAGAGGACGGATGGTAGCCATTGACAACGGTGATCCACCAACATACAGCTTGTCATAGAAGGAACCTTGCGTGCGTGAAGAAGAAGACAGGCGGAAAGCAGAGAGTCAGAAGACAAAGTATCTCCAAAATTCCAACATATTCTCCATTACTGCAGAACAAGTATTTATTTCATGCTCTTTTATTTTTCGCAATTTAAACTGATAAGTATAATTGATATCCTGACTAAGAAGTACAAGATAATCATAGATTGCTTCAGACCAACAATCTCCATGGGATTCGACCCTTACTCACGTAAGGTATTACTTGGACGACCCAGTGCACTTGCTGGTTAGTGGTACGAGTTGTAAAAAGTGTGATTCACAATTCGTGCACCATGCTCCTTCCACACAGATATCTGAGAGCACTTGATCTAGTCTCTGATCAAATATGACTCTTCTAGTGTAAGGATGTGGGTCTCCTTGTATCAGAGGCAAGTTGAACGCCAACCTCACACTTTCTGGGCTAAAATCTAAGATTCTCCCTCGGACCATGGTGCTCCAATTCTTGGGATTTGGATTCACACTAATGTCATGATTTTTTGTGACCCATGCATTAGCATAGAACTCTTGCATCATTAAGATCCCAACCTCTTGGATGGGATTGGTTAGGACTTCCCAACCTCTTCTCCAGATCTCTCTTCAGATTTCTGGATACTTATTCTTCATCCTAATGTCAAGGGTGTTATTCTTAACTACCTAAGACATGAGCTTCGTCCGGATCAGCTTCTTCTCTGCCACTACTTCATAGAAGTGGTCTTGGTGGGCTTTGGTGATGAATCTCTCCATCTCCCAAGATTCGGAGGTGGCAGCTACTGTCTTTCCTTTCTTCTTTCTAGAGGGTTCTTTAACCTTGGGTGCCATAAGTGGTAATAGAAAGCAAAAAAGCAATGCTTTTCCAACACCAAACTTAAAAGCTTTGCTCGTCCTCAAGCAAAAATAAAGAAAAGAGAATAATGGAGTAGTAGAAGAAGAAAATAGATGGAGATGGAGGGAGAAAGCAATTCTACCAAGGGGGCTTTGATGGGTATGAAAGGTGTGTGTATGAAGGGTTAGAATGAGGGGTATTTATAGGAATGGGCTAGGTTAGGGTTCAGTCATGGGTGGGGTAAATGGGAGGGAAATTTAATTTCGAAATAGGTGGGGTTGGTGGGAGTTATGATGGTTTTGAGAAAGTGATATGGATGTGATTGGGCTAGGGTTTATAGGGAAGAGTGTATGGGGAAGTATGAAAAAGAAGAGAGAAGAAGTGGGGTAGGTAAAGATGCTGTAGGACCCACTGATCCTGAGAGGCTAGGGAATTCAGATTCTCTGCCCTCTTCATGGGCGTTGAACACATAGGGCTATGCCCATAGCTAGCGTTCAACACCAGCTTTGCTCCCATTTGGGGCGTTGAACGCCCAGCCAGTGCTCCCTGCCTAGCGTTCAACGCCAACAACACTCCATCTAGAGTGTTTTATTTTCACTGCTGAACTTTTTTATCTCTGTTTTGACTGCTGCACATGATCATGAACCTAAAGAAATAACTTAAAGAAAAACAAAATTAAGGAATTAAAAAAATAGAAATAATTAATTAGGGTTGGGTTGCCTCCCAACAAGCGCTTCTTTAACGTCACTAGCTTAACGGTTAGCTCCTTACAGAGATGGATATGGGCTCAGAATTTCCCCCTTACAGTGATTTTTCTTTCTGTCTTCTCATGAATGAGCTCCACGTGCTCTAGAGATAGGACACGACTCACTGTATGTGGTATGAGTGGTTTCTTGGAGAAGACAACTCTCATGCCAGGTGAGAGGCCTTTAGTGGGGACTTTCTTATCCCTCCAGCCTTTAGGTACTTTCTTCCTAGTACCTTTATTTTCAGTGCTTGTTAATGGTTGCCCAACACCAAACTTAGAATTGATGTTTGGGGGTTTAGTATAGCTTTGCACTGAAAGAGATTGTTGGAACACTAAGTGTTGCACAGTTATCTCTCTTTTTTCAGAGGGATAGTTGGGGTGAGGCATCTTGAACAAGATGTGATTCTCCCTTAATTGTAGAATCAGTTCTCCCTTATCTACATCAATGATAGCATTGGCAGTGGCTAGGAAAGGACTTCCAAGGATGATGGATTCATCCTCATCGTCCCCAGTATCTAAGATAATGAAGTTTGCAAGGATGTAAAGGTTTTTAACCTTCACCAAGACATCCCCTACTAAGCCATATGCTGTCTTCATTGATTTGTCTGCCATCTCTAGTGAGATATTTGCAATTTGTACCTCAAAAATTTCTAACTTCTCTATTACAGAGAGTGGCATGGGGTTTATACTTGACCCTAGATTACACAGAGCCTTCTCAAAGGTCATAGAGCCTATGGTGCAAGGAATTAGGAAGCATCCAGGATCTGAAAGCTTCTGAGATAGCTTCTGCTAAACCAAAGTATTGAGTTCTTTGGAAAGCACTGGAGGTTCTTCCTTCAAAGGCTTTGTACCAAACAACTTGGCATTCAGCTTCATGAGAGCTCCTAAGTACCGAGCAACTTGCTCTTCCCTAGTGTCCTCATCCTCATCAGAGGATGAATATTCATCAGAACTCATGCACTATAGAAGTGCATGCAAAGGAACCTCTGTGGTCTCTATATGAGCCTTGGCTTTCTTTAGTTCCTGGATAGGGATATCTTAAGTGGGTATTGAGCACTCAGAGGGTGTGTCCTTACTGGCGTTCAACGCCAACTCATGTGGCTCTTTGGGCGTTGAAAGCCCATCATGCACCCCTTCACTGGCGTTAAACGCCAGGTTCCTTACTAAGTTGAGCGTTGAACGCCCTGGAGGGACCTCCTTCCTGGCGTTCAACGCCAGGTTCCCTACCATTTTGGGCGTTGAACGCCCAGTAAGGGCTTCCTCACTGGCGTTCAGCGCCAGGCTCTTGGCCAGTTTAGGCATTGAACGCCCAGTGAGGTCTTCCTCACTGGCTTTCAATGCCTTCCCAGTCTCTCCAAATTCAGCCTCAGCCTCAGTGGTGATGGCCTTGCACTCTTCTCTTGGTTTCACTTCAGTGTTACTAGGAAGAGTGTCAGGAGGAGTCTCAGGGATTCTCTTGCTCAGTTGACTAACTTGTATCTCCAAATTTCTAATAGAGGATCTTGTCTCAGTTATAAAACTATGAGTGGCCTTAGAGAAGCTGGAGACTAGAATGGCTAAGTCAGAAAGGCTCTACTTAGGAGTCTGAATATTCGCTTGAGAAGATGGGAATGGTGGCCTATTGTTGAACCTATTCTAGGTTCTTCCACCTTGATTGTTATTGAAACCTTGCTGAGATTTCTATTGATCCTTCCATGAAAGGTTAGGATGATTCCTCCATGAGGGATTGTAGGTGTTTCCATAGGATTCTCCCATGTAATTCACTTTCTCCATGGTGGGTTGATAAGGATCATAAGCTTCTCCTTCAGAGAAAGCTTCCTGAGTGCTCCCAGCTGCAGCTTGCATTCCAGTCATATGCTGAGAGATCATATTGACCTGCTGGGTCAAGATCTTGTTCTGAGCCAAAATGGCATTCAGAGTGTGAACTTCAAGAATTCCTTTCTTCTAAGAGACCCCATTGTTCACAGGATTTTTCTCAAAGGTGTACATGAATTGGTTGTTTGCAACCATCTCAATGAGTTCTCTAGTTTTGTAGGCATTTTCTTTAGATGGAGTGATCCACCTGCAAAGCTGTCCAATGATATTTTGGACATCTCAGACAGACCATCATAGAAAATTCCTAGGATAGACCATTCTGAGAGCATGTCAGGAGGACACCTTCTGATCAGTTGCTAGTATCTTTTCCAAGCTTCATAGAGGGATTCACCTTCTTTTTGTCTGAAGGTTTAAACTTCCACTCTGATTTTGCTCATCCTTTGAGGAGGAAAGAACTTAGCCAAGAAAGCATTGACCAACTTTTTCCAAGATTCTAGGCTCTCTTTAGGTTGAGAATCTAACCATATCTTAGCTCTGTCTCTTACAGTAAAGAGAAAGAGCATAAGTCTATAGACCTCAGGATCCACTCCATTTGTCTTAACAGTGTCACAAATTTGCAAGAACTCTGACAGGAATTGGTGTGGATCTTCCAGTGGAAGTCCATGGAACTTGCAATTCTATTGCAGAAGAGAGACTAACTGAGGCTTAAGCTCAAAGTTGTTAGCTCCAATGGCAAGTGCAGAGATGCTTCTGCCATAAAAGTCAGAGGTAGGCATGGTGAAATCACCAAGAACCTTTCTTGCCTCTCCTTCATAATTAGGTTTGGTTGCCATGTTCTCTGCCTCTTGTTCAAAATTTTATGAGAGGTTTCTTCCAGAGTGTTGTGCTTTAACTTATTGTAAGCTCCTCCTTAAAGTCCTCTCAGGTTCAGGATCAAGATTAAAGAGAGACTCTTTATCCCTGTTCCTGGTCATAAACAAGAAAATACAGATACAACAAGAAAGGAAGGTTCTATGTTTGAGGACAGAGAATTCCCAGTGAGATGTGAGGGATAAAAGAAAGAAGAATGAAGATAGAAGAAGGAGAAGAAGAATTCGAATAAAGAGATGAGGAATTTCAAAAATTAGAAGTAAAAGAGAAATAAGAATTAAAATATTTATTTATTTATTAAATTCTAAAATAAAATTTAATTAATTAAAAAGAATTAAAAATTAATTGATGAATTTTTGAAAATAGGAGAGAGAGATAGAAGAGAATTTTCGAAAATAGGAGAGAGAAGAATTAGTTAGGAGGTTTTGAAAAAGAAGAGAGAGAAAACAACTAACTAACTAACTAAGAAAAATTTGAAAACAAGATAAGATAGAAGATTAGAAAATATTTGAATTTAAAATTTAAAATTTTGAATTTGAAACAAGATAAGATAAAGATTTGAAAAAGATTTTGATTTTTGAAAAAGTTTGATTTCGAAATTTAAATTTTGAATTTTGAAATTGAATTTTAAAAATTGAATTTGAAAGAAGATAAGATTGTTGAATTTTTAAAGAAAGATAAAAAGATAAGATGAGAATTTGAAAAGGATATGATTTTTTAAAAGATTTGATTTTGAAAAGATTTGAATTTTGAAATTTGAAACTAAGATAAGATAAGATAATGATTTTGAAATTAAAATTTGAAATTTTTGTTGATATTTTCGAAAATTAAGATAAAGATAAGAAAAGATATTTTTTTTATTTTTTAATTTAATGAAGAAAGAGAAAAATAAAAAAATGATACCAAACTTAAAATTTTTAGATCTAAGAACACCTAGTGTGCGAAAATTAGAAGCAAAAACACAAAGGGACCACCAAACCTAAAAATTTTAAAATAAAAACAAAAAGAAAAACAAGAACACTTTGAAGATCAAGAAGAACACCAAGAACCAAACTCAAAGACTTCAAAGAAAACAAGAACATGCAAAGGACACAAAACTTAAAATTTTTGAAAACCAAAGACACAATTTTAGAAAATTATAAAGAAAAGACACAAGAAGACACCAAACTTAAAAATTGACACAAGATTAAAAAAAAGACACTATTTTTGAAAAATTTAGAAAAAGACTCAAAGAAATTCTAAAATTCAACAAGAACAAAAACAAAAGATACAAACCAAAAATAAAGATTAATAAAGAAAAGAAAAGTTTTTGAAATTTTTTTTTTGAAATTTTTGAAAAACAAAAGACTCAAAAAAAATTAAACCAATACCTAATCTAAGCAACAAGACAATCCGTTAGTTGTCCAAACTCGAATAATCCCCGGCAACGGCGCCAAAAACTTGGTGCGCACGAATTCCCACACTGCGTTCAACTGAACCAGCAAGTGCACTGGGTCGTCCAAGTAATACCTGAGCGAGTCAGAGTCGATCCCACGAGGATTGTGGTTTGAAGCAAGCTATGGTTATCTTGTAGATCTTAGTCAAGCAGATAGAAGAAGTAGGTGTGTTGTTTTAAACGCATAAAAGGAAATAAATAGAACTTAACTAGGTTGATATGTTTGCAATGATAAGAGGATGGTTAAGGCTTGGGGATGCTTTGTTCTTCTGGATAACTCTGATTTTACTGTCTTCTTCAACTGTGAATGATTTCTTCTATGGCAGGCTGTATGTGATCAACGCCGGTTGAGAGGTCGACAATGCTCCTCTAGATCTGAACCCTAGGGTTAGTGTGGATCCATTCTGATTGAGGGTGAAGCTCCTACAGTCTATTCTCTTTAATGATCCTACTCAAAATGCCATAGACAAGGTCGAATCTTCCGGATCAGAGAATGCTATGCCTTTGGGTTCTAGCCTCTACCACAAAGACCCTAATCTCCACATACCTCGGCTGAACTGATGTCTTAAAAAGTCCCCAACGAAGTCGTGGATTAGCCGTCTAAGAGATGTATAATCAAGCTAGTGGTTCATCATTGTCCGATGAAAGACGCACTATGAACCCATGTAGAATGAGATAACCTTATTCCAGTTCAACGCATTCATAATGATGAAGAACGAAGATACATCTTAGAATCAAGAATCAAGCACGGATTGAAGAGAAATAGTAATACTTTTATTGATCCATAAAACTCACCAGAGCTCCTCCTCTCAACCTAAGAGGTTTAGAAACTCATACTGATAGAAAATACAATGTAAAATTCGAAATATACTGGAAGAGATTGAGAGAGACTTCAAAGTATGCGATCTTCTCCCTTAAATACAAAACTAATGACTAAGGATTATAAAAAAAAGGGTAAAATAATCTTTTAGTACTAAAATCCACTTTCGGAGCCCACTTGGTGAGTGTTTGGGCTGAGCTTTGATGAGATCCACATGCTAGGAGGCCTCTAGGGCGTTGAACGCCGGCTAAGGGTTTTTTATGGGCATTGGACGCTGGTCTCTTCTCCTTTGGGAGTTGGACGCCAGAATAGGGCAAGAGGCTGGCATTGGACACCAGTTTTGGGCCTTCATTTCTGAAGCAAAGTATGGACTATTATTATACATTTTTAGAAAGCTCTGGAAGTTAGCTTTCCATAGTCATTGAGAACGCTCTATTCGGACTTCTGTAGCTCCAGAAAAGCTCTTTCGAGTGCAAGGAGGTCAGATCCAGACAGCATCTGCAGTACTTTCTCTGTCTCTAAATCAGAATTTTACTCCAGCTCCTTAATTTCAGCCAAAAAATACCTCAAAGTAGAATCCAAAAATGTGAATTTTGCACTAAAACCTATGAAAACTCAATAAAACGTAAACATAACATACTAAAAACTATATGAAAATGATGCCAAAAAGCATATAAAATATCTGCTCATCATGCTGTCACTCTAACTCGATCTCCAGTTGTTCTAAATGACCTTGATGACTGTTAACCAATCTCATGATTTTTGTTGCTTCTTTGTTTCCTAACCCTTTAGAAATGTGGGTTTGAGAACCTAACATTCGTCCTCCTAATTTGCCTATACCTCTGTCCTCAGCAGTATCCTTACCTCTTTCTGAGTATTGGGGCATAAAGAGTGCTTGATTATTAATAGGATGGTCCCCACTCTGGGATTCTGAATTAGATGTAGTACATCCATCTTCTAGCTGGCCTTTTGCCATGGTCTGGTGTTAACTTCTAGGTAGGTGCAATGGCACCAATGTTCCAATAGTTACCTGAAACTAAAGCGATTTGAGTCTAGATGTGAGGTCCAGACTCCTTTTTGTGAGGGTTTTGTTGTCTTTTCTAATGAGGCTAAGCCATTTAAGATCTTTGAGTGAGGATGGGGTGGTATCTACAAGAAACTCTAATGATTAAGTTGGTAGTACCTGCAAAGGTTTAAGTTAGCAAGGGTTTGAGGCAGGTTTTTGGTGAATTAGGATTGAAAGAAACCTGTATTTAATGAGGTATTTAAACAGTTCAGGTGATGACTTGACCATTACTCTAGAATTCCTCCACCCATAATGGTGGGCAGTTACTTCCCAATGTTTAAGGAGGAGTTGTTATCTCATGTTTTAAATAGTGGGTGAAATGCTGTTCTTATTACACAAGTCACGTCAGACTTGGATCAAAGGATCCAAGCTTTAGATAAATCGGGTAGCTTAATAAGGTGGATCTTTTAGACTCTTGAATTTTGTAGATTAGGCTTATTCATTTTAATCTTGACTTTAATTGTGGGTCAAGATATGAACAATATTATTGTAAAGTCTTATCCAAGCATACTCAGAATTGAAAAGAAAAGTAAAATAAGACAAATTAAAAGGTAAGGCAATAATTTCTTATTTCTTAATTATTATACTATCGTTGAAGCTTGATGACATGTCATCATGTCATGTTTTTCTATGCTTTTTCATACAGGAAATTGATTATTAGTGCTTAAATATTGCATTCTTTTGTGCTTAAATGGTATATTTCCTTGATCTTTTGATTTTATAAATCTTGTAGGAAATAAGTGAAAAAAGAAGTAAAATAGCACAAAATCAGCTCAAAAGAAGAAAAGAAGGATTTTTGGGGCACACTTTGAAGTTGAGCACGCATTGGAACCTTAGGCCACACTTTTAAAAGCATGGCTCATGCCAATAGAAGAATGCATGAAGTACATTATTAAAGCAAATGGCTTTAACATAATGCATTGGCATTAATTAATAAATGCATGCATAATTATTAAAACCAATGAATGCTAAGGCATTGCTAATAAAGCTAATTGACATTATTAATAAAAGCATGCGATTGGCATTATGGCAGCAAGATTTCAAAGTAGCTTTCATTTGTTGTGATCGTAGTGCTTAAAGGAAGCTTGGCACCAAAAGAAGAAAAAGCAAAGGCACTACGTTTGAAGATGTAACGGAGCGCTAATCCAAGGAAGAAAGGGAGCGCTACGTTACAATTGTTAACTTTTTCGGGCCTCAACAAAAAGAAAAGCAAAGCGCTACATCAAGCAATGAAAGCACCAAGGTTTGAAATGGGGAACAAGAGGAAGCAAAGAAAGGGGCGCTCCGTTTGGTTGCTTCACTGAGCGCTACAATTGACAAGGAAATTGGCTCAAAATGGGAGAGCCAGGGTTCGAAGAGGAAGTCCCACCCAAGGCTTGTAGCGCTACGTTAAAATAATTAACTGAGCGCTATGAAGGAAGGCTTGGTTCGAAGCCTGAAACGAGCAAAGGGAGCGCTACGTTTGGTTACTTCACTGAGCGCCCCCTGGAAGGTCCCACAC
>NC_029793.2:34792537-34814414 GCF_000816755.2 Arachis ipaensis | reverse complement strand
CTAATTGAGACCACCTAATTGGGTGGCACCTTTGATGTGAAATACGCCAATAAAGGAAAAAATAACTATTTGTACTCATGAACTTTGTAAACACTGACAAAAGTATCAATTAAACAAGAAAACCTACGTTATACCCCTGAAAGATAGGTTACGTGGGACAAAAGTATACAAACTCTAATTTTTTGTTGACTTTAAAAATTCTCAAATTACCCTCACCCTTTATTTTCAACCTCAACTCCACACTATCTCTTTCCCAAATCCCAAGCTGGAGCTTTCGACGATTCTGGACAGCGACATAAAGCAAGCTGCCTTTGGGCATATACTTAGTAACGAAGAGCTTCTGTCCTCCCAACAGTACTAGTAAGCTAAAGGCCCCAATATATTCTTATGCCTCATCTCAGCATCAAAAACATCCTTTCCCATTTTGTTCATATCCGTCATCCTCTTCACCACCACTGACATCCCACTCATCATCGCCACCTTGTGCATCAACCTCACCCTATTCCCCAGCACCTCCGCTGACGCCTTCATCAAATCCTATAGTCTAAACACCCCTTTCTCAACGTTTGTTTAAATCCCTTCTCTTTGCCACCCCACCTCTACCACTGATCCCTTTCCCTCCAGTGTCCTGTAACTGTTCATGCTCACCACGTGAATATCCACAATATAATCCACGCTGCCTATTCTCTCCATTATCCAAACTCATCGGTCCTCTGTCGTGTCTTTACAAACATGAACACACACGTTGCCACTACCATTGGAAGCTCCACTTTGGAATTTGGGGAAGAAGAGATGGGGTGGAGTTGAGATTGAAGATAAAGCGTGGAATTCTATTAAAAAATAACAAAATTAAGATTTTGGTATTTTTGTCACACAAAATCTATCTTTTATAGATATATTAATTTTCGTATTTGATTGGTACTTTTCTCACGTTCACAAATTCATGGGTACAAATATTTTTTCCACCAATAAAAAAAGTTCCACTTTTGAAGAAAAAGCCAATATCATAAGTGTTCCGAGGGTTACCTGAAACTGTTAGGTCGATCTCGGACGAGATCTGTGGTGGTGGCCGGAGCTGTCAAGTCCGACTTGTTGGATCTGGGGGAGCTGGTGGTGCTGCTGATCCTTCGTCACCAGAGGGTGGTGGTACCTGTAAGAGACTCCGATGCTTAAGTTAGCATGGGCTTTTAGCAGGTTTTTAGTAGAATTAGAGTATGAGTTATACCTGGGTGCTCCAGTGTATTCATAATAGTGTGGAGTGATCTTTCTAGAGATAAGATAGTTATCTTATCTTATCTTTGAGTGACGTCACCTTATCTTTTTTTTAGGGGAACCACCTTATCTTTCTAGGCTCTTGCCCCCTTTAGTTTGGGTTGCGTCCCTTTGTGTGGGCCTATTCTGGGCCTCTATGGAGATTTGGCCGAGCTCTTTACGAAGAACTTGAGGAATCCAGACCTGAAGAGGTCGGTCGACTTGTCTTTAATCAGCTCGGGTCGTACAGCTCGACCCAGGGCATGAACAGTACCCCTGCTTGAGTGCGGTCTTCCTTTTGAGGTCGTGTCTTTTTAGACTTCGATCTCTTCTTGGAAAAGTCGAGCTCAAGCATTCTTTGTTGATCTTGTTGTAGAAATCCTATTAGTGGCTTGAATGCAGAACGTTTCCTCTTTTAATTGCGGCGCGCATTTTGCTTTTTCTTGGAAACGTGCGAAGGTCAAAAACTCATTAACTCTTTGCCGTTTCCTTTGTTTCCCTCTTTGTATCTTCATTTTGAATTTCAAAGCCTCTTCCCTCAACTTCTCTTCTCTTCGCTTACTGCAACTTCTCCCTTCTCCTTACCTTTCTATTTCTGGACCATTTGTCTGAGAAGGCTTGATCTTCTTTTGTGTTTTTAGGGCTTAAACTATGAGATTTTTCTTTTTTCTGGATCCTTGCTTTGTTATTTCCTCCAAAAGATGCCCCTGGACCTTGGTGTAAGTCCTGGGGTTTTCTTTTACTTGATCGTTTCTGAGTCTTTTAACATTCGCATGCTATTTGTCTAAGATGTCTCCTGTTTTGTCCGAGCTGTTTGATTAGTAACCCATTTTCCTTTTTCTTACTGTAGGACTAGTTGACCCATGTCTTCTCGCAAAAATATTGTTGAGATGTCTACCAAGGTCCCGGATGGCATGTCTGATTGGCTGGACTCCCTTGTTTTGATGTGTGTTTCCGTGGTTGATTCTTAGTACTGTGTGCGGCTTAGGAGGCATCATAGGATTTGTAGTAGTAGAGAGCAGGAGAAAAACTACGAGTTGGTAGCGCCTGACCCTGATGAGAGGGTTTGTTTCCCTTCTCTGACTCAGGGGGAACGTCCCTTCTTTTATGCGTATGACTACTTTTTTAGTCAAATGAACATCACCATTCCTTTTACTTCCTTTGAGACCGACCTGTTGTGGTCCTGCAATGTAGCTCCTTCTCAGCTTCACCCGAACTCATGGGGCTTCATAAAAATCTTCCAACTGTTGTGTCAAGAACTCTCTTTCTTTACCTTTTTGTCTTGACGAAGCCTGGGGTAGCTAAGAAGAAGGCTTTCTGGATTTCTTTCCGTGCTACCCAGGGAAAGAAAGTGTTCTCCATGTATGATGAGTCTTTTAGGGACTTTAAAAACTTCTATTTCAAGGTCTGAGCTGTTGAAGGAGCTCGTCCTTTCTTCTTGGACCAAAATAATGAACCAGCCTTCCCTTTATGCTGGCAAAAGAATGTAGTGGTGTCTAGGTATTCTTGGGAAATGTTGGATGAGGTCGAGCAGGCTTTTGTGCATCTGTTAGAAGAAAATTAGGGGGAACCTCCCTATCTTGATACAAAGAGATTCTTAAGGGATCCCTCCCTTCTTCGAGCTGAATTGGGTAGTTGCCAATTTCTTTGTATCTTTTGTCTTTGTTATTTTGTTTGTTTTGTCAATCCATCTCTTTCTAACTTGCAATTTTGGTTTTGCTGCTTTATTTTTTCAGAGATGGTGAAGAGTACTGATTCCATGAAGGCCTTTAAGAGGGCGAGGAAGGCGACCGCGAATCAGAACATATCGGCTAAAGGTTCTGGGGAGGAATCTTCAAAGGCTACTCAGAAGAGGTCGACCTCGGATACTTCTAGGTCGAGAAAAGTCATACCGACTCCTCAGGTTCGCCTGGCTTCTTCAGATCCTCCCCATTTGACCTCTGGTGCTGCTTCTCCTTCTGCTGCCAGTCCTCCTCCCAAGAAGCAGAAGACTGTTGAGCCCTATGACCTGAACGCCCCTGACTTTGATGCTGTGGGGTTTGTTGATAACCAGATCGCTCCTTATGGCCGACTTCCCATGAACGATGTGTCCATCCTGCACCATCTGGATTTTATCACCAGCAATAGTGTTCGAATAGCTCACATGGGTGCGGCCCTGTTCTGTACTGTCCAAGAGTCTCCTATTCATGCTACTAAAGCCTTTATGAAGGATGCCAAGTCCGAGTTTGATAGGATTAAGGCTTTGAAGGATGAATTGGACGCTAAGGTGGCCAAGATGGAACTATATGTTGAGAAGGAGAAATCCCGGGCGATTGCTGCGGAAGCTGCTGCAAATCTAGCCGAGGAGATGGCCAAGAAGTCGAAGAAGAGTTATACACGTACTTATGGCAGTGTGACTGACGCATATGAGAACCTAAAAGCTCAGGTCCGAGTTCTTGCTACCGAGCTCAACCTGAGTCTTTTTAGTTTGGATAACATTGTTGAAAATGGTAAGATTGTCCCTGCACCGGATGAAGATGAAGAGGAAGGTCCTCCCCCAGAGCCGTCGATCAAAGCTTCTATTGCCGCGACTTCTTCAACTCATGCTGCTGAGGTCAGCCACCCCGAGTCCGACCCCTCCAAATCTTAAATCGGGAGGATGTGACGGTAGATGCGATTCCTATGAAGATCATTCCTCCCTCAACGACCCAGGGTGCCGCCACTGAGGAGACCTTGGACCCCTTGTGACTTTTTATGTATTTGTTTAGCCCGGTTTGTGGGCTTTTGAACTCTTTTATTTTTTATAAATTTTCATGGTGTGCTTTCTTTGTCTGACATTTTGGTTGCTTTTCTTAGCAACTTTATTTTGCAAAAACAAAAAATATCTTTGAACTCTTGAGGTCAACCTTCAGGTGGCTTTTTGAGCTTTTAATGCTTTTAGAATAGCCTTGTTTTCTTTGACGTGCTGGCTGTCTTTTTGGGATTTCTGTAGATCTTTTGTAAGGTGTCGAGATTCGACTATTCGACCTCTTTTTTGTCGATGTGATCCTCGGGGCTGACTTGTCTGATGACTTTTCTTAGTATTTTTATAGAACAATTTTTTAAAACAATTTTTGGTAGCTTTGTCGTGAGGTCGTGGCTTTTTGGGGCTGAGCTGTGTCTCTTCTAGCGCACACCTTTCGTTGGTCCAACTTCTATTGTCGATTCTTCTCGAGTTATTTTTAGTAATCTATTTTTACTCAGACCTCGTTAGGCCTCTTTCTATGGATTACTTTTTATAACTTTTGTAGCTTTGTTTGGTTGGTCCGACTTCTTCACGTCGGTCCACCCTTAGTTATTTTTAGCAATCTATTTTTACTCAGACCTCGTCAGGCCTCTTTCTATGGATTACTTTTTATAACTTTGTCGCTTTCATATCGATTGGTCTGACTTCTTCATGTCGGTCCATCCTAAGTTATTTTTAGCAATCCATTTTTATTCAGACCTCGTCAGGCCTCTTTCTATGGATTACTTTTTATAACTTCTTGCATTAATATGTTTTTATCGCTTTTTATCTTGCCGACTTTGTAGAAATCGGGCGGTGAGTTTAGTTCTCACTTGGCCGACCTTGTTGAAATCGGGCGGTGAATTTGGTTTTCACCTTGCTGACCTTGTCGTGATCGAGCGGTGAATTTGGTTTTCACCTTTGCCGACCTGTAGCTTTGTAATCGGACAATCAATTTTTGCGTTCAGATTAATGCGTCTTGGTAGAGAGACTTATGTAGAGAATCTGGAAAGTTTTATTCAAATAGAAAATAGGCATATAGGCAAGAATATATACATGTGGGTGTTTACCCCTCTAAGTTAGGCAATTTTACAGATCTTGGCTTGGTGCCTCGTTAAAAAACCTTTTCAGGAAAAAGAGTGCACCTTGACCTAAGATTTTTATTACCTCCTAACTATAATACCTTCTTAGGTTGCAGGCATGCCACGACCTTGGTAGCTCTTGTCCCTCGAGTTCGGACACCTTGTAGTAGCCTTTTCCCAATACCTCTGTAACTCGGTAGGGTCCTTTCAAGTTAGCTACTAACTTTCCTTCTCCTGGTCGACTTGTTCCGATGTCATTTCGGATTAGGATGAGATCGTTGTTGGCGAAACTTCGCTGAACTACTTTCCGATTATATCTCGTGGCCAATCGATGTTTTAACGCTTCCTCCCTAACCCGAGCTCTTTCTCGAATTTCCGGAAGTAAATCGAGCTCTTCCCTTTGAAGTTGGGAGTTGATCTCTTCATTGTAGTAGATCATTCTGGGGGATCCTTCCTCGATTTCTACTGGGATCATTGCCTCCATTCCGTAAGCCAATCGGAAGGGTGATTCCCTTATCGTGGAGTGTGGAGTTGTCCGATATGCCTATAGGACTTGTGGGAGCTCTTCAGCCCAAGCTCCCTTTGCGTCCTATAGTCTCCGCTTTAATCTGGTTAGTATGACTTTGTTGGCAGCTCCTGCTTATCCATTAGCCTGGGGGTATTCTACGGTTTTGAATGCGTTTGTGAATTGAGTGCCATTGTCTGTGGTAATGGAATGGGGAACCTCAAACCTTGTAACAATATTCCTGTATAAGAATTTCTGACTTCTTTGAGTAGTGGCATTAGCTAGGGGCTCTGCCTCAATCCATTTTGTGAAGTAATCTACCCCTACAATGAGGAACTTGACTTGTCCCGATCCTTGGGGAAAGGGTTCGAGTAGGTCGAGTCCCCATTTTGCGAATGGCCAAGGTGATGTTATGCTGATGAGCTCCTCTGGTGGGGCGATGTGGAAGTTAGCATGCTTTTGACATGGTGGGCATGTCTTAACAAACTCGATTGCTTCTTTTTGTAGAGTCGGCCAAAAGAATCCTGCCTGGAGTACCTTTTTGGAAAGAGCTCGTGCCCCCAGATGATTGCCACACATGCTGCTATGTATTTCTTCCAAAACCCCCTTTGTATTAGAGGTCGGCGCACATTTTAATAGGGGTGTCGAAATCACCCTTTTGTATATGGTGTTGTTTATGATGGTGTAGTATTGTGCCTTTCATCTCAGCCTTTTCGCCTCCTTCTTGTCTGTAGGGAGTGTCTCTGATTTGAGGTAATTGATTATGGGGGTCATCCATCCTTGATCCTGACCTGATATGGCTAGGATCTTTTCTTCCTCCGAAATTGATGGGCTTTGTAGTATTTCCTGGATGAGGCTTCTATTATTGCCCCCTAGTTTGGTGCTGGCTAATTTTGAGAGTGCATCAGCTCGAGCGTTCTGTTCCCGAGGTATATGGCGGACCTCATATTCCCTGAGTTGTCCAAGCTGTTCCCTGGTTTTGTCCAGGTACTTTTTCATGGTAGGGTCCTTAGCTTGGTAGCTCCCTGCTATTTGTGAGGTGACTAATCGCTAAAGATGATAAGCTTTTGAACTCCAAATTCCTTAGCCAACCTCAAACCAGCTAGCAATGCCTCATATTCGGCCTGGTTATTTGTGATGGATATTTTGGAAAACGAATTCCAACACCCAAAACTAACCGGCAAGTGTACCGGGTCGCATCAAGTAATAATAACTCACATTTGTGAGGTCGATCCCACAGGGATTGAAGGATTGAGCAATTTTAGTTTAGTGGTTGATTTAGTCAAGCGAATCAAGTATTGGTTTGAGTGGTTTGTAATTGACAGAAGCTAAATTGCATGAATTGTAAAGGGAGAGGGAAGAATTGCAGTAAATTAAACGGGACAAAAAATAAAAGTGCTGAATCTTAAAGAACAAGTAAATTAAATTGTAGAAACTTAGATTGCAAGAAATGTAAATGACTGAATCCTAAAGTGCAAGAAAGGTAAATTGCTTGAATTATAAAAGGAATTGGGAACTGGAATTGCAGAAATTTAAACAAGCAGAAGTAAATTGCAATAAACAGAAGAGTAAAAGGTGAATTGAAGTAAAGTGATCTTAAACAGCAAAGTGAAAATGATTGAAGAATTTAAAAATAGAAAATAAATGCAGCTCAATTGCAGAAATTAAAAGAGAAATTGAAGATCTCAGGAGTGGAAGAGACTAGAAAACAAGTCTAGATCTCAAATCCTTCCTTGATCCAACAAGAATAATTGCAAAAGAAATGGAGAAGTAAGTTGCAAAAGTAGTAGAAGAGAGAAAGCAGTAAACAGAATTTGAAATGTAAATCAAAGTTTCTTAGAATTATGCAGAAAGATAAAATAAGAGATCTCAAGGTGAGATTGAAACAAAATTTCTTCAATTCTTCACCCAAGATCCAAGACAAGAAGTAAAGAGTGTTCAAGAAAGAACAAAGAAGAAGAGAGATCAATTCTCCTTCCAAATTCTCCAAGATCCAAGTTCAAAGTAAAAACTCTCAAAAATTACAAAAATGAAATTCTAAAGGAAGCAAAAAAGTAAAAATCCTCACTAAATCAAACTAGCTTCTATTTATACACTTTCTATTCTCGGATTTAAGAATTTGGGTGGGGTTTTTAATTTGGTGAAGATTTGAATTTAATTGGATTTTTAATTAAATTTTCAGCCCAAGAGAAATTGCTCCCAGTGGAGTGCTCTGCTCTTGTGGGGAGCGGAGCATTGATGCTTGTGTTGGAGCTCCTTGTTGCGTGCTAAGACTTGGGAGGCATTCAGGATAGCACTCCGCTCTTGTGGGGAGCAGAGTATTGTGGCTTGGTGTGTGTCTTGTGCGCATCACTTCCTCATGGCCTTGTCAAGTTGCGCGCTCCAAGCTCCTGGCCATGTCAAGTTGTGCGTGTTGCACCAAGGAGTAGCGCTCTGCTCTTGTGGAGAGCGTAGCTCTCCCTTTGCTTTGGAGAAGTCCCAAGTTCGAGACTTTGGGGAGAGCTTTTTGGTGCAAATTTCCTTGGTTTCTTGTAGCGCCTTCTCTCCACTCTTCATGACTACCCTTGGTTCGAATCCTTGTGAATGAAATTTGGCCAAGTGTGGCTTATTTCCCTTTGTGAGTAGCGCTCCCCACTCCCCCTTGCTCATGAGTTCGATCCTTGGAGCAAGCATTGGCAAACTATTTCCTTGGATTTATTTGTGAGTGAAGCCCGATAATGCTCTTGACAAGAGCGGAGCGCTATTCTCCTCCCCTTTCTTTCTTGGTTCAAAAGTGTGCTCCGCTCTCAAGGGGAGCGTAGCATCAAGCCTTGCTTTCTTGGTTCATTGTTGTGCTCCCTTGAGAGAGTGCTCCGCTCCTGAAGAGAGCACTATGCTTCCTCCTTCCATGTGCCATGCTTCATTGTTTCCTTTGCTACACTCTTCTTTTCCTTGGGCCACGCTTCTTAGGCCGCGCTTTCTTGTTTTCTTCTTTTCTTCACCTACAAGTAATCAAAACAACCAATCAAAGTATCACCAAATTCACAAAGTTTATAAATCATTTAGATATCAATTAAATTTATCTTAAACCTCATGATTTAGTATTAATTAAATGGTGATTAATTGATTCAAAGAAACCATGCAATTCCATTCCAAATTACTTACTTACAATGCAAGAAAGTGCATAAAACATAATAAAAACAAAGAAAAAGACTAGTAAAACTAGGCTAAGATGACTTGTCATCAATTTAAAGTAGGGAACTCAAATTTTAGGGAGAGTTCGATTTGGGTTCCCTGATTGCTTTCTATTATCACACCTGCACCACTCCCGGTTTTGTTTGAAGAGCCGTCTACATAGAGATCCCATTTTGTAGGAGTTCCCGGGGTGTCAGTATACTCAGCAATAAAATCAACCAAATATTGTGACTTGATGGCCGTCTGAGCTTCGTATTGAAGATCGAACTCAGATAGCTCAACTGCCCACTGTAGAATTCTTCCAGCTAAGTCTGTCTTTTGTAGAATGCCTTTTATGGGCTGGTTGGTCCGAACCCTAATGGTGTGAGCTTGAAAATACGGGAGAAGTCGTCGAGAAGTTAGTATGAGAGCATAGGCAAACTTTTCTATCTTTTGATAGTTTAATTCGGCCCCTTGTAGGGTTTTGCTGATGAAGTAGATGGGTTGTTGCCCACTTTCGTCTTCTCTGACTAATGCCGAGGCTATTGCCCGACTTTCCACTGCAAGGTATAATATGAGTGCTTCTCCTTCCCGTGGCCGAGTAAGAATGGGTGGTTGTCCCAGGAACTTTTTGAAATCCTTGAAGGTTTGCTCGCACTCTGTGATCCATTCAATCCTCTTTCCTTTCCTTAGTGTGGCGTAAAAGGGGAGAGATCTTATGGCCGATCCTGCTTGAAATCTGGACAAGGATGCCAGTTTTCCGTTGAGTTATTGTACTTCTTTGACGCAGGTCGGACTTTTCATGTTGAGTATAGCCCGGAATTTATCCGGGTTCACCTTAATTCCTCGTTGTGTTAGCATGAAACCCAGGAATTTGCCAGCTTCTACAGCAAAGGTACACTTTGCGGATTAAGTCGCATGCCATGCTTTCTGATGGTATCGAACACTTTGGCGATGTTGGACAGTAATGATTCCTCACTTTGTGTTTTTACCAACATGTCGTCCACATATACCTCCATGAGTTTCCCGATATGGTCTGCGAAGACCTTATTCATTAAACTTTGGTAGGTAGCTCCTGCGTTTTTGAGTCCGAATGGCATGACGACATAACAGTAATTTGCTTTTGGGGTTAGGAATGAGGTCTTTTCTTGATCAGGTGGGTACATTGGGATTTAATTATATCCCGAATAAGCATCCATGAAGGAAAGGTACTTGTATCCGGAGGAGGCATCCACTAGAGTATCCATGCTTGGGAGTGGATAGGGATATTTTTGATAGGCTTTATTGAGATCGGTGTAATCAGTGCACATCCGCCATTTCCCATTTGACTTTTTTACCAATACAACATTGGCTAGCCATAGTGGATACTTGACTTCTCTTATGAATCCTGCCTCCAGTAGAGCTTGTACCTGTTCTTCCACAGCTTGGGATCTCTCTGGTTCGAGCTTTCGACGCTTCTGTTGTACTGGCCGAGATCCTGGGTATACTGCCATTTTGTGGCACATTAGTTTGGGATCTATGCCCGGCATGTCTGCGGCCTTCCATGCAAAGAGGTCGGCATTATCCCTCAGGAACTGTATCAGAGACTCCTTTATGTCTCTTTTCAAAGTCACCCCAATATTTGTTATTTTATCTGGGATATCTCCGATTTGGACTTTCTCGATCTCGCCCTCGGGTTGTGGACGAAGTTCTTCCTAACCTTGAACTCCTCCGAGTTCGATACTGTTGATTTCTTCTCCTTTGCCTCTAAGGTTCAGACTCTCGTTGTAACAGCGTCACGCAATTTTCTGGTCTCCTTTTATCGTGGCGATCCCTTCTGGGGTTGGAAACTTCATGCATAGATGTGGAGTTGAAACTACTGCGGCAAGCTGATTTAGCGTTGTCCGACCTATTAAGGTATTATAGGCTGAGCTCACGTCGACTACGATGTAGTCTATGTTGAATGTCCTTGATCGGATTCCCTTTCCGAAGGTTGTGTGTAGTGAGATATATCCAAGGGGTTAGATTGGAGTGTCTCATAGTCCAAACAGGCTGTTTGGATATGCTCTGAGCTCTTTTTCTTGTAGGCCAAGTTTGTCAAAGGTGGATTTAAACAAGATATCCCCCGAGCTTCCTTGGTCCACTAGTGTGTGGTGGAGATTGGCATTGGCCAATATGATAGTAATGACCATGGATCATCATGTCCCGAGATAATACCTGCTGCATCTTCTTGGGTAAAAGTAATAGTAGGGAGGTCAGGTGATTCTTCTCCTCCTCCAATGTGATATACTTCTTTAAGATGCCTTTTGCAAGATGATTTGGAGATCCATCCTCCTGTGAATCCTCTATTTATCATGTGAACGTGCCTCTCCGGGGTGCGGGGTGGTCGTTCAGCTCGTCCGACCTCTTCATCCCTTCTTCTTTTTCTGGGTTCATTCGTTTTGTTGGCTAAGTATCAATCTAGTCGCCCCTCTCTTACTAGTTTTTCTATGACATTCTTTAAGTCGAAGCACTCGTTGGTAGGATGTCCATAGATTCGGTGGTATTCACAGTATTCTGTCCGATTTCCCCATCCTTTTTTGCTTTTGATTGGGCGAGGTGGTGGAATCTTCTCAGTGTGGCATACCTCTCGGAAAACATCCACAAGAGACACCCGAAGAGGGGTGTAATTGTGGTATTTTTTTAGGTTTCTCTCCATGCTGATCTTCTTTCTTTTTGGAGTCTTTGTCCTTATCCCAGGAGGGGTAGGAGAATCCGGGTTTCGAAGTCTCTCCCAGTCGAGAATTTAGTTCCATATTGATATACTTCTCTGCCTGTTCCTGTACTTCATTTAAAGATGTTGGGTGTTTCTTTGATATGGAGTGACTAAAAGGTCCTTCTCGCAGGCCATTGATGAGACCCATGATAGCTGCTTTTGTTGGTAGGCTTTGTATGTCCAGGCATGCCTTATTGAATCTTTCTATATAAGATTGAAGACTCTCCCTGTCACCTTGTTTGATTCCTAATAAGCTTGGGGCGTGTTTGGCCTTGTCCTTCTGGATGGAGAATCTAGCAAGAAACTTTTTGGCTAAGTCATCAAAACTTGTAATAGATCTAGAAGGCAAACTGTCGAACCACTTAATTACCATCTTTGTCAAGGTAGTCGGGAAGGCTTTGCAACGAATAGCGCCTGAGGCGTCAGTGAGATACATTCTGCTCCTGAAATTACTGAGATGATGGCTTGGATCGGAGGTACCGTCATATGGGGTCATGTCGGGAGCTTTAAAATCCTTTGGAAATTTAGCTTTCATGATTTCTTTGGTGAAAGGATCTTGATCTTTGGGGGAGTTGTCCTCGTGACCGGGTTGAATGGTTTTGGTTTTTAGGTCGGCTTCGAGTTTTAAGAGCTTGTCCTCTAACTCTCGGTGTCGCCTAGTTTCTCTTCGGAGGTTTCTTTCGGCTTCGCGCTGGAATTCAACCTCCTGTTCGAGCTGCTTAAGCCGATCTTGTTGTTCTCAGAGGGCTTCTAAAATTTCTGTATTTGGAGAATGCTTCTCTCCATTTTACTGAGGTGTATCTTTGGGTGTGGTGTCCACGTTCTTATGCGGCATTCTGTTTTCTAAATTAGAGTTGTGATCGTTGTCAATGTTGTCTGCCATGATGATGGCATGACTTCCAGGTTCCCTGGCAACGGTGCCAATGTTCCGAGGGTTATCTGAAACTGTTAGGTCAATTTCGGACGAGATCTGCGTTGGTGGCCGGAGCTGTCAAGTCCGACTTGTTGGATCTGGGGGAGCTGGTGGTGTTGCTGATCCTTCGTCACCGGAGGGTGGTGGTACCTGCAAGAGACTCTGATGCTTAAGTTAGCATGGGCTTTTAGCAGGTTTTTAGTAGAATCAGAGTATGGGTTATACATGGGTGCTCCAGTGTATTTATAGTAGTGTGGAGTGATCTTTCTGGAGATAAGATAGTTATCTTATCTTATCTTTGAGTGAAGTCACTCTATCTTTTTTTAGTGGAACCGCCTTATCTTTCTAGGCTCTTGCCCCCTTTAGTTTGGGCTGCGTCCCTTTGTGTGGGCCTATTTTGGGCCTCTATGGAGATTTGGCCGAGCTCTTTAAGAAGAACTCGAGGAATCCAGACCTGAAGAGGTCGGTCGACTTGTCTTAGCCCGGGTCGTACAGCTCGACCCAGGGCATGAACAATAAGCGTTTTCAACCAAAAAACACTAATGGAGATTGTAGACTATGTTATCTTTTCAATTTTGGATTATAAACTTTGATATAGTGCACTTATTATCGTGTAACTTGGAAATATGAGTTATATTTTGGTGTGCTTTAATACTCATACTGTTGTTATGGTTCACTTTAATCATTATGTAATAACTGGCTAGTGATGCTATGGAGGAGGGTTGCTAAGAATAATAGTTATTAAACCTGAACCAGATCGGTCGGTTCGACTAAAAAATTTAGTGAATTAAACCCTAAATCAATGCGGGTTAAGTTTTTAATTGTTTCTACTATCGGCCCATAAAAAACTGATTTAACCCGCACAAAATTTGTCAAATTCAAATTCAACCAAATCTGTTGACCCAGTGGGTCAACGTAACCCACCCCCCTTCCATAGTATATTGCATAGTTTTTACTTGGAACCTTCACCAATATAAAACATTAGTTATCCACTAGACCAGCACGTTCTTTACTAGATAATAGGCTAATAATTATATATCTCTCTAACATAGAATGGCCATGCATTGAATCATTCTATTAAGCCATGTGTCGATCACATATCCATTTTACTTTCCTCTAATTTCTCCCTCAACACTTATTCGGTAAGCTTACTTATATGCCATTCTTATATCTTCAACTTCATTGCAACAACAACTAACCCTATATATAATCTTAATCTTCAAATAGCTTTATTTATAAAACTTCAAAAACATTGAATTTAAAAGATCTTGGCACTGAAGCTTGATATGATTTGGCTATAAATATATGAACACCTTCATTTGATTATAATCCATAGACTCTTCTTATTACCATTCCTCTCATATCCTTAAAACACAATACCATTTTCTTCCAAACTTTTTTTCTTTCAAACATAGCCAACCAATATGATATGTTGCAAGTTGTTAGTGCTAAAAAACTAGATTGGTCATTTAATGTATGGGTGGCTAGACTCTGGTTTGTTCTTCAAAGAGAAGATCAAAACTCAATTACCACTATGGAGATGGTCCTATGTGATTATGAGGTAACAAATTCTTTACAACTTTTTTTTGGAAGATGTTATTATTACCGTGAACTAATATGATTATATAAACTTACTCCAGGATAACAAGATACAAGTTTCAGTACCCGGGTCATTATCGTCGGTTGTAATAACTTTTGGATTAAGAGCACACAACACTCACATAGATTAATATTTCTCCAAAGGACGACAGTTATGCATGTCTTTGAACCGACCTTCCCTTTTAAGCAATTTGATGTTACATCAATTGGCCAAATTTGTGAAGCCAACATGATTCATAAAAATCGGCTCTTTGGTTAGTATTCAGTTGTGTTTTTGATGTCTCTTTTACATGCTAGACTATTTCATGGAAACTTATATGTTTCTAATTGATGCCCCTCATGTATAAATGGACTCATTATAACAATATCAGATGTTATTGCTAAGGTAGTTGGCAAAAAAATTCCCAAGAAAATTAGTAACAAAGAATGGGAAGGATAGCAAGTGCCTGGTCCTATACTGTTGGAAAACATAGAGTGTGTTTTCTTCAATTCTTAAACCAGTGTCTCTTGAATGAATATTAAAAACACAATAAATTCACCAATTGCTAACAAACAACTTTTTTTATTATAGTAAAAACACCATCAGTTGCACTCTATTTGGTGAATTAGTTGACTGTATTTCCCCTTTTCTTGAACGAGAATCTTCTGAACCTCTAATTGTCATTTTTCAATTGTTTCGACTTTGCATTTACAAAGGTAATATACTCCACACATGCTCCTAATTAAATTTTGTTAGATCACCAACCCATATAATAAAAACTAATTCTTTTGAGTTTTATTTTTAGGCAATAGGAGTACTCAAAGTTCATTTTATGTATCTAACATACATATCAATCCTCTGATAATGGAGGTTACTGACCTCAAGAAAAAGTTACTTGTTTTTAGGTCATCTGAATCCCAGAGAATCAGCCACATATCCTCTAGAATTTACCACTCGCCAATTGAAGAACTTAGCAAAGGATTAGTACCTGTAAAGAGAATCGAGAATGTCTTAAATTCTACAGATGTATGTGTTATTGTAATTATCACTAGCATTACAATTAATAAATTATATGTATGTTAAAATTACATGCTCACAATATATATACTAAAGACACAATGAATATAATATGTTGAAATAAATTTACATGTTCATCTCAAAATAACATGTAAAATTCAGAATACACAATTGAATCTGAACTAAATTTTTCATATCAGGGAGGTGTATTATGGATCCTTGATTCAATTGTTGCATTGGATGTTGGCAAGGATAATTGGTTTTATGCTGCCTGTATAGTGTGTCAGAAAAAAGCTAAACCAATAGGAGATCACTTTAGTTGTGATTTTTGTGTGAAAGAAGGGGTACTTGTATCTTTGAGGTATCTCTTTAATATACAATATCCATGCAACAAATTATCCATTTCGTCCAAATTTTTGAATTACCTTATTCAGTTATCAGGTTTGTATATTCCTTTTATTTATGTTGTTTTTTCATAACTCAAATTTTTTCAGATATAGGCTAAATGCATATATTACTGACGGCAGTGGTAACCTATACGTCGTTATTTGGGAGAATGAGGCTAAATCAATAGTTGGAATGGAAGCCAAAACTGTTAGAGCTAAATGCCAGGTTAATTACACTTTACTAATAAATGATTTTATAGTACTGCCATTTTAAAATCCGGCTACAATATAAGTTAAAAAGCATTATCAATATTCATAAATTTAATTGAACTATTTTCCACGTCGATGTAGGACGACAACTCCAATAACTATCCCAAAGACCATGATGTAATATTGGATAAGAATATGTTCAAGATCAATATTAAAGCTATCAATATCACTGGAACTAATGTGGTTTAAAATGTTACAAGGATCTATGATGACCATGATACTATGAAAAAGTTTACTCATGAGCTTGACGAAGATTCTGGATCCGTAAGGTTTTTTGTATCATCAAATATTTTCTAGCATTTAGAGTCATGCTCACTTTATAAAAAAAGTTAATATTCTAACTATTCTATTCATTTATGCTTCAATTGGTGGACAATAGTTCAACTAACAATTCTTTTGGGCTTATTCATAATCTTGGAGATGATCGTTCTATTTCTCTTGCTAAGTAATGTATCTTTATCTTTATCTTCAGTCACATGAATTTTAGATAAGAAAATAAATCATAATTTATCTTTCTTTGGTGAAATAAAATAACCTAACATCTCTATCATCATTGTAGGAGTCAGTGAATAAAACAATTACCATCGGTAGCCTTAGGTTATCACAGAAGAGACTTTCAAGTGAGGTTATACAACAAGTTGTTGTTGATCTTGACAAAGACAGATACCCACAAGTATCGGCTACAAAGGTATTAAAGAGGAAGGAGAAAAAAATTATGGACTATAGATTGAATATGTTACTATGTTACTATTATGACAACAGCTAGAGCTTTATTTTTTAAGATATTATTAACACTACTTTATGTTTTAATTTAAAGGCATAGTTTAGGATTTATTTGTAACTTCTTAATCAAGATAGACTTTTATGAAGTTTAGCATCAGATATTTATGATCTATCTTTCTTTATTGTGTTATGTAGCCTCCTTTTGGAACTAAGTCTATAACTATTTGATGATGAATCAATCAATTGGCTGTTTATGTATTAATATCGAATATTAGTCTTTACCTATTTTTGTTTCTAAGTCTCTCATTAGCTTTAGTTGTCTCTGTATCACTAAAGAAATAGAATTACAAAATCTTATCAAAAAATAATAAAACGTTAATTAAAAAAGGATTTAAAGTATATATTTAACACCTCTAGGAAAATATAAATGTAAATATTGATCACAATTGAAGCACTCTAAACAAAAAAAAAAAGTTTCAAATATAAAAGTACTAGCTTTTCAAAAGGCACAGAAATATTAAAGTACCTGAGTTATATCCACATATACTTTTCAATAACTTTCACCTAATGCCACCAACTCAATACAACTTATCTTTTCATGTCTAATCCATATTTAACATAGCTCTCACTATAGCTCTCACTTTTTCTCAGTTGCTCCATAAATTTTTAGCCTATAACAACTCAATCATAATTAATGAGTATATGATTCATAAAACTTTAAAAAAAATCTATTACAAATACAATCAAATCTTATAGTTAATGAAATCCAGATCTAAAATGAGAAAATACTGTTCAGTCAAATTCAAAGTGAAAGAGTTAAGTAAAGCTACTACATCTTCATTGAATAGCAAACTCCCACTTTATTAATATATACCTAATACTATTTTTTTTTGATAGCATAATTTATTTATAACATTTTCTAACTATATCACAACAAATGAATCAGTGCTAGATTTTGAAGTATATATTTAAAAATTCACATCCATTCAAGTTAAGTATAAATATTTAAAAAATATTTTAACTCTGTTATGTTGTGTTCCAAATTTTTTTTGTCTTATTTATAATCTTTCAGATATTAAAATGGAAATAATTGAATTAAATTAAGCCATATAATTTACACTGACAATAATATAAAATTACTACAATTCAATTAATAAGTGAAACTAATATGCAACAAGTCAATTAACTTAGAGCAAGAAAAAAGAATTTTGAGCAAAGTAAAAAAAGCAATACGAGTACATATTACATTATTTTGTATATGTTAAAGAAATATATAAACATTAATTCATGTTACAAAAATTGTCTTCATTAATTTTTAGCTAACTATCAATTTAATTATCTATCTTATTTGATGATACTCTTATTACTATTTTCTATTATACATATATCTTCAATATAATTTATTGGATTACTATTGTGAAGTGATATTTTCTTTCATCAATGATCCTTGACAGTTATGAGTTATAGACCTTCATGAATGAATAATGAAATAAATGTTCTCAGCTATCTAATAGGTCAAAAAAGAGATTTCTTAATAAATACTTAGATTTTCTGAATTAAATTCTAATGTCTTGACCTCACACTAATATGGGTGAACAATATCAATAGATATCTTTTAACATAATAGTTGGATTGGAAAATCTTACCTGAATTGTAGAAAATAAAATTTTATATGTAGATCTATTAATACAAAAAACCAAGTGTAGTACGAAACTAATGAATCCACCTCTATTATTAGAAGAAAGCACCTCCAATATTTAATGTATCTTAATGGGCAGTCCATGAATATTTTAGATACTAGCTCAAGAAACTTCAGATACTACCAATAAAATCACCATATACTAAATTTTTAATGGTAGTAGATCTTTTATTCTATTTGAGACTCAATATAATCTAAGGTCAACTCATGAATCATGCACTATACATGCATAATATCTTAAAATATCTTCCTCTATATTATCATATCTTAATCCTACTTTTTGTATCAAACTTGTCATTATATTGATGTGATTCAATGGAAACATTAAATGAAAAATTTTAAAAAATAAATGTTAAAGTATTTATAGCTTCCACTTTTATTCAAATTGTGCCACTAAATTTGACATATATGATGTATAGATATATACTGTTTCCTGTTATCCCTACATCTTCAATACAATTTATTGGGTTATTTCTGTAAAATGACATTTTCTTTCATCAACTACCCTTTACGTGTTCTGAGTTACAGTCCTTCATGAATGAAGAATGAAATAAATTTTTTGAACTGTCTAATAGGTCAGAAAAAATAATTCTTAATAACGACTAAGATTTTGTGAATCAAACTCCAATATCATGACCTCATGGTAGTATTAGTAAACGGTCTCAATAGATATCTACTAATAACCTATTGATTAATCAACTATTTAAATGATTAGATACAGAAGAAATAACACAAATTTTAATTCGTCTTGAACACATACTACTATATTGTCTCCCTAAATATAAAAATTTAATTGAAAATAGTAGTTACTGCTATTGCTTAAAACTACTTGAACCTCTTCGTGGAAGTTACCAATTTGTAAAATACTATCTCAAAAATATTATTTGACCTTTACTAATTCTATTTCATGTTAGTTTTAGCATATTCCATCTTCCTATAATTTTTTCAAAAGCTTCATTCTGTGATTCTCCTTTTAAGTTTGTTTTTAAATAATTATATTTATAAAGAAACAAATTATACAAGCAAGATCTCAATAAGTTAGCAACTAATACTCTGACAGCAGGAGATAAGAAAGCAATTGATAGATGCAAATGAATAGAAGAATCCAACTTTTACTATAATTCATATATCCAGAGTGTAAATAAGATACTAGCTCCAGGAATTTTAGATACTACTAATACGATCACCACATACTTCATTTTCAATGACACTAGACCTTTTATTCTTTTTGAGGCTCAATGCAGTCGAAGGTGGACTCATTAATTATGTACTATCCAAGCTTGAAATGCATTTTCTTATCAGTGAAAGGTATTTTAATTCAAATATCATATTCATACAGAATATTTTTTACATTACAGCACAAAAGGTTTCCTATAGTTTAGGTTCTAATACCTGAATGTTAGTCTTAATCATAACTCTATGCTACATAGATGCATTATCACCCAAGTCTTACTAAATAAATAAATTCAAATTTGATACTATACATCAGTCATATACTATCTACTATCGAAGAAAGGATATGCATTTATTAATCACAATCCAAAATAATTAAATTAGTACTATGCTATGTAAAATCCAACAGGATCATATAATCGGTATCTACACTTTCAAGTATATCTGTTATAAACCTAACGAATTAATAGAAGACATCATCATTACTTTTTATACATGCAATCATCAACCATAAAATATTACAATAATATTCAGAGTACGAGAAAAAGTGTGGATTCCATATAACTTTCTCCTATAAAGATACCATCAAATGCTACCCACAATTCTCCATTATGCCTTCTAAACATCACAAGTTCATGGTTTCTTAAGTCACTCTCACTACACTAAACCTTCCAACCTTCCTAACAAACATATTTTAATACACAATGAAATATAACAAACTTCTTAATTTTTGCTGCATTCTTCCAAAGATGACTAATCCTCCATCCACAAGCCATCTCACGGAATTGCCAGAATTGTCCGATGAAATCATATGGTAGATCCTTGTGAGGTGTGAGCCCAAGATTGCAAGTAGATGTAAGGTTCTAAATTCGATCTGGAATCAATCCATATTATCACCTGAGTTTGTCAAATAGAGCACTACCCATAATGCTCACAACAATTCGATCATTGTTGTAAGACTCCAGCTTTTTGAAAATTTAGTAACAAATTATTTTATAATTTATTATATTTATTTAAGATTATATTTTTAGAGATTTTTATATTAATTAGATATTTTTTATTATTGATTTAAAGCTTTGGTGATTGAGAAATAATAAAAATTTTATATGTTTAATTTTGAATATTTAGATTTTGAGCTTTATTTTATGATTTTAAAGGAAATTAATTTGATTATCTCTAATTATTGAATTAAAATATTTCTTTGAAAATAAATTGTAATTTGATAATTGGTATTTTTATAAGGTTTAATTATTCTATTGGTCCCTATAGTTTCACAATGTTGGGAATAAGACACCATTCCCCCTTGAGAAAACACCTTTGATAGAGAAATAAAATAGACACAATCACAACACAAGAATTTAACGTGGAAACTCCAATTACCGGAGAAAAAACCACGGCCGTTGACTAATGACAACCAGAGAATATCACTATGTGAAAATTGTTACAACACATAGACTTCTTTCACTCTAACACCGGCACCCCGGTACACCCACACTCTCTCAAAGCAAATATCTAACTACACCTCACAACACTCTCTAATCAAAGAGTACAGAGGAAAAGAAAAATCAGATACAAGCTTAAAGTGTTTCTGACTGGTGCAGAAACAAATGGAGAACTTAGCCTCATATTTATAGCCTAGGCCACCCACTCCATTTGCTATCCTAAGCAATGTGGGACTAATTCAACCAAATCCTAACAAAAAGAAGCCAAAATCTAAGACCGTTGTGGTTGCCTAGCTAAGTTTGTAGTTTGTTTTGTGGTTTATACTAGAAGATGGTATGTGGCTTTGTTTGTTGAGTCGATCGCACAATCATAATTGCTTTAATCCTAGGTTAATTGGTTGATTTCATAAAGCATTATAGCGATATCTTATCTACTCGTGATATAAGGAGGTTGAACCATAGACTTCTTTCACTCTAACACCGGCACCCCAGTACACCCACACTCTCTCAAAGCAAATATCTAACTACATCTCACAACACTCTCTAATCAAAGAGTACAGAGGAAAAGAAAAATCATATACAAGCTTAAAGTGTTTCTGACTGGTGCAAAAACAAATGGAGAACTTAGCCTCATATTTATAGCCTAGGCCACCCACTCCATTTGCTATCCTAAGCAATGTGGGACTAATTCAACCAAATCCTAACACGCAAAATTTTCAATTAGGTCCCTATATTTTTTTCTTTTAATTTGATCCCTGCACTAATTTTTTTTTCAATTAGGTCCCTCTTGACAGTAATTGGTTTAATTGTATAGGGACCCAATTAAAAAAATTAGTGCAGGAACCCAAATAAAAGGAAAAAAAAAGTATAAGAATCTAATTAAAAAAAATTGGTGCAAGGACTCAATTAAAAGGGAAAAAAGTATAAGGACCTCATTAAAAATTTTGTAAAACTATAGAGACCAACAGAGTAATCATACCTATTTATAAATATTAGTATTGGATTAAAATTTATTTTCAATTACTCAATTACTGCTACTTTTATCAAAATTACCTAAACTACCCTAACCCTAACTCTAATTTTAAAACAGACATACACACACAAAATGCTAAAATTTTCACCACCTCACCGCCACCCCAACTCCCTTTTCCTCACACTCTCAACAACACTCAACAACACAAAACACACACACCATGAACACCATGAA
>NC_029793.2:34784853-34792530 GCF_000816755.2 Arachis ipaensis | reverse complement strand
ACCGCTGTGGAGCCGTCGCCACTGTTTCGCTGAGCTGCTGCCGTCATCACGCACAAGAAGAGAGGGAGAGCTCGCACCTCGTTGCCGCCGTCCATGGATCCACGAGTCGTGTCAGTGCCGTCGAGAAAAGGGAGAAGACGCGAGCTGGAAGAGCTACGCCCAGTCGCCGTCGTCGCGCCAGTAACCACTATCGTTCATCGTCTCCATCAATAGAGGTTCACCGGGAAACGGAGCTCAACGCGAGGGGAACAAAGCGCGATGAGAGAGAAATCTCGCACCATTGTTGATGTGGTTGAGGTCACCGTTCCTCTGCCGTCATCGTTGCTGAGATGCCATTGTTATTGCCTCCATTTCCGCCGTAGATTGATGCCAGCTCCGCCGCCATGAGCCTCTTCTCTTGCCATTCAAGGAGCTGTGCTCCATCACCGTTTTGCTGTCGTTGAGCCGTTCTACCGCTACTTGGTTCAATTTTTTCTTAGTTGCAGTAAGCTTTTCATTCAAAAAATGTCCTTTTGTTGATGTTCTGTTATCTTAGCTGTGGTTTTGGCGACATTAATGGTATAAAATTGAGTTTCGATTATTACATGTTGTGATTAGAGTTGCTGTGGTTGATGAGAAGGTGGTTTGGAGCTGAGGTTGCGGCTGCCACCGTAGCAGGTTGAGAGAAAACAAATTTTTGTCGTGTGATTGAGCCGCGAACGAGTTAAGGACGTTTTCTTAAATTCTTTTTACATTTAAGAATTGTTATAAGTCGATAATAATATGAAAAATGGATTTTATGATTATGTGAGTTTTATGGTTAAACTGAACTGTTTTGGATGGATATGATTATTTATCTTATTGATTTATTGAATTATTTGAGGATGCTGGTTATCTGATTATTGATTTAGTTTTATTGAGTTAGTCGTTGTTGGACTGGTTTCTTGAAATTTGTTTGTTTGATTTGTCGGAAATGATTCTAACGATTTGTCGGAAATGAACTGACGTTCACTGTGATTGAAAAATATTTTTACTTATTTAAAATATCTTCTTATAACAATTCTTTAAAATTCCCTACTGAGAACCAGCGAGAATGATGTTCTCACCCTCTTACAACTTTATCTTTTCAGGATAGACGAAGACGCCTGTAGAGTTTTAGTTAAGTACTTAGATTTGTTGTTTCTGGTTGTTTACACATGTTATAAATTTTTTCCTCGCCTTTATTATTATAATGTTGTGAGAGGGATAGGAGTTGTATGTTTTATATGTATATTATATTTATAAGTTACTTGTGTAGGAAGTCTTGTATATAAATATATGTTTGTTTATTTTCAAGATAAAATATTTTTCCTATTTTCAAAGAAATCAGCAATACGGTGTCAAGTTAAGACTCCTATTTTAATATTAAGTATATAAAGTAGTCATAATACTTCTTGCTATCAGAATGGCAGAGCCGAAAGCGTGACATTCTGATAGTGAGGGTGTTACAATTGTCCTACAGTTTGGGTATCCTAACTTCATATAACCTATTAATTGGATTAGCATGTTATCTGCAAAATCCGGTGTGCCACTTGATGCTCAACTCCCCATACATGGACCTCATATTTTTTATTAGTCCATCATTGGTTCTGACAAGGGACTTATTGCCATCAACTACAGCACCGATGGTGTTAGCTCTGATTTTCTCATATGGAATCTCTTAACTGGTGCACAAAGTCATATAGCAGATCCTTTTGGGAGAGATACACAAATGGATACAAAAACTTTGGTCTCACATATGATCTAGACACACAGACATACTATATTTGCTATGTTTACAAGAACACAAACATCGATCAAGAGCTCAACTGGCGAGTCTATAACTCCATCGATGATCTTTGGGAGGATGGCTCTCTTGATCAACATAGTATCCAAAAGCTTGGTCCTAAAACTTTGATGTATAAGAGACATGCATTATGGATTAACTGGGTTGGTCCATCATTCAATACCCCTTATTCAATTGTGATGTTCTCTTTGAAGTACAAGACTATTGAGAGGTTTAGAATTCTAGGTATGGCCAGGAACCAACTAAATTATATAACACTATTTAGAGATTATTTGTTCTATGTATCTTATGTCACTGGACTGTCTAATCCCTCACTGATGTTATGGAAGAGTAAATCCTGGAGAAGGTTCCATTGGTTTATAGGAGAAATATTTACGGATACACATGATTGGCATTAGTGACAAGCCAAGATTTATTTCTTGGTAATAATGTTCTGTTGCTTTATGAGCATAGTAGAAATCTCATGAGAGTCAATGATAGGAAGACCACAGAAGTTCTTCTCACTACCATATATATATATATATAGAAGAGTTAAAGCACATCTTCTATAGGCATTGGCATGACAAGGTTCATTTGAATTCTCTAATAGTGCATAATCATAGCCTACTTACTTCATAATCTACAAGATTATTCCACTATATATGTCATGGGATTAATGGGACTAAGTTGTATTTTACCTTTAAAAACTAGGATTACAAATTACAAATAGTTATGTATTCACTTTTGGTATCTAGAATAGACTTAGTTATGTTTTTAATGTTAATCTATTCCTTTTAGTAGCCAATGATTTTGTAACCCCTTCTATCACCAGCTTTTGTGTTACTTAAAAGTTTTAATTTATGAAATTTATAATGTTATACATTTATGCTTTACATGTTAATCTATCTTATAAAGCTATTCAAATCGAATAATATACATTAAGTTTTTTAAGCATCTATGGAATCAAGATCGTTTATTAGAGAATCATATACCAAAAAAAATTATTCAATGTCTATTGTTTCATTCCATCTTCAAAGAACTTTTGACCAAACTCCTCTATATATCTAAATTAACCATGCAGATAATATTATTTTAATTATCATCTTCTAGCTAAAAATAAACATCTTTTAAACAAAACATCTTCTATTTCACTAAATTGATGTAAATAAATTTAAAACTAAATATCTAGATTCATTACCTATTTTAAATCATTGCATTTTTTATTATAATAATCACAATACTATCAATATAACTAACTCAACAAAAATATAACTACACTTTTCACATATTTTAAATATTCATCTTATGTAATTTCATATTACTACAATTAAATTAATTAATAAAATTAATTGGCAACAAAAAAATTAACATAGATAAAAAATACAAACATATGAAAATAATATATCATAGTGCATTATTCAATGACTACGTAATGACACCATTATTTATAAAATATATATGTAAAAAAACAAAAGAATAGTGGCATTATTATTATTTAAAAATAAGAATAATAAATAAGTCTCAAATAAATCCAATCACCTAAAGTATAAATAAATTTTAAATAAAGCAAATCACAAATAACATAAATCATAACATATCTAACTCTTCCATAACAAATCAAAAGTTACAACCCAACTCACAACTCAGAAGTTCATACGATAATATAAATTTTTTAGACTTTTAAAGATATATCAACATTTCAAGTTCTCAATCAATAGAATTCTCATCTATCTACTACCCAAAAAGGCAATTAAGCATTGTTGAATGAGTGCAAATTCCCTAAGACCTTCCACTTGCACTTTCAAATGGTGCCACAGGTCACACATTAACACCATAGAAACAAACCGACAGAAATATAAATAATAATAAATTTAAAAAAAACTGGATATGGTTATATTAGGCAACATAATAGCATTTTCATTCGAACATACTTGCACAAACACAATAATAGAGCAAAAAACAAAGAAAGAAGAGAGGGACTCGCTGAGAAACTCAAGAACAAAGAATCAAAGTCGCCTACCAGCTACCCAAAAGCCATCACCAGTAATATTACAGTACATTATACCTACACCCAAACCAACAACACTTTGCGCCAATGCACTTGGACTCTAATTTCGTATTTAAAAGGTAGAATAGAGGAAGACTTCAAAACTTAGAGGCAAAGAAAGAAAGATGTTGAGGGAGAGAGTAGATTGGCCTTGGGTATGAATCGGGCTTCATTTTGGGCCAGGAAACAATTTTTATGGACTAGTCTTCTTTCTAGGATGTGGGACGTCAAAAAATTGTGATTATGCGATTCTACGAGTTTTCTCGGTGATCCACATGAAAGGATGCCCTCCAACACGAACATCAAAATTAGAACAAACAAGGAGTGTAGAATTGTAAAAATGTGTGTTTTCACGAGTTGAGACGCGATTCTAACAACATTGTTAACATCCACATTTGTATACATATTGTAATACAATTAGTTCACTTGACGTTGGATTGTTTGAACCTCGGCTACACTTGATCACGTGGTAAGTTTGTCATTACTTTTCAAAATGTTCTTTTTTTTTTTACATTTATAGTATGACCATTAATCAATTTTTTTTTAATATGCATTGTAAGGTTGACATGGTAGAGAAATTGCATCTCTCATGTGGTACAACCTTGATAGCCTTTAATTTAGACAGAGCATCGTGCTACAACGAACATTTTGTAGACATTGGGGGAAATATGATTGAACATTCCATCATCATTTCTGCCAATCAGTCGTCCCACACAGGCAATGATTTAGCCACCACATGACAAATATGAACAAGACGTGGGTAGAGCTTGAAGGTAATGGATTGGCCTAGTAGCAAATGAATCCACTCAATCTAGACTTCATCTAGAGGAACCAAGTTTTTCCTCCAACCAACCTTCTGTCATGAACTCCATCATCGAGTATGTCGTCACCTCAGCCACCACCACATTAGTTTCCCAAATAATTTTCTTTTCAGTACCAAGGTATATCGTTCTTCCTACCCTCCTCCTTAAAACCAAGAAAGCAAGCACTTCATCTAGTTTCAGTACTAGACCATTATTCCAACTTGCATTGCTATACTCAAATGTCCTTATCAGTTCCCCCGCCTCCCACAATCCATCCTCTTGATATTAGTACAATTATACATTTCGTTATACCTTACTTTAGAATTTATTTTGTATTTCTTTATGGATGATACTTTTACATTAATATTTTAATTTATCAATATTTATTAATGTCATTAAACTTAGTTAAATTAATAAATATATTGAAGCTTAGTTAACTATATTTATGTTATCTCTACCTTAGTTAAATTTATTTATATTAGAATTACTTAGCCAATGTTATGTAAATTAATATATTTTTAATTTATACATGGGAAAGAGGCGCTAAACTTGTTTGCAACTTTAGATAGAAATTGATTTCTTCATACATATTTTTTTTTTACAAAAAAACGACGGGCTCTTTGGCGCTTTTGATGTTGAAAGCACTTTCTCATTTAGCATATTCTATTTTGAAGGTGCTACCAGATTAGGTATCTCTTAGTAAGCTAGAAAAAAATAATAGTTTCCATCGTAATAAAAGAGTGACAATTTGATAAAAAATTTTAGAAAACATAAAAAATTTATTAAGAAAAAAAAACAAAACCAAAATATGAAAAGTTGGATCCCTTAGTGGTATATAGTATTAACCATGTCAGGTGTTGATGAGCAGATATTTATGCTTTTTGGCATAGTTTTCACATAGTTTTCAGCATATTTTGTTTAGTTTTTATTAAGCTTTTACAGGTTTTAGTGTTAAATTCATATTTTTGGATTCCACTTTGAGTTTGTGCATTTTTGCACCATTTCAAGTATTTTTTGGCTGAAACTAAGGAGCTGGAGCAAAAGTATGATTTAGAGACAGAGAAAACACTGTAGATGTTGTCCAGATCTAACCTCCTTGTACTCGAAATAGATTTTCTGGAGCTATAGAAATCCAAATGGAGCATTCTCAATGGCTATGAAAAGCTGACTTTCAGAGCTTTCCAGAAATGTATAATAGTTTATATGTTGTTTCGGATTAGAAGGCCCAAAACTGGCGTCCAACGCTAGCTTCCTGCCCTTTCCTGGCGTCCAGCGCCTAAGGAAGCAGAGCCCAATGTCCAAACGCCTAGAGAGGACTCCCTAGCTGGCGTTCCACATCCAAGAGACCTCATAGCACGTGGATATCATCAAGCTCAGCCCAAACACTCACCAAGTGGGCCCTAGAAGTGGATTTTAGCACTAAAAAGACTGTTGTACCCTTACTAGTCATTAGCTTAGTATTTAAGGAATTTTATTTATGTTATTCAGAGAACAGACATCACTTTTTAACATCATACATGTTTACCATTTTTTTTTAATTCAATATGAATTTCTAAACCTCCTAGGTTGAGGGGAGGAGTCCTGCTAAGTCCTATGAATTAATAAAAGTATTACTATTTCTTCTTTGATCCGTGTTTGATCTATCTCTAAGATGTATATCTGATCTTCATCGTGGTTAACAGGATGATCTGATAAATTAGCTCTATTCATCACACTAAGACGAACGTGCCTGACAAACACCCGCGTCTACTTGGATTCGTGTGAATACTTGGAAGGAAAGCACAAGCCAACAGCTATGTTTATACATCTCTCAGATGGTTAATCCACGACTTTGTTGGGGACTTCTCGAGACACCAGTTCAGCCAATTTTCGGAGAGATTAGGGTCTCCGTGGTATAAGCTAGATCCAAAGAAGTAGCGTTCTCTGATCCAGAAAATTCGACCTTGTCTGTGGCATGTTGAGTAGGATCGCCAGGAGAATGATTTGCTAGAGCTTCACCCTCCATTAGATTGAATGACCAAGGGCCCTGGCGTTCAGTCTGTAGCAGAGGAGATCAATAACCACGGGTAATGGCTTTGATCACATATAGCCTGCCACAGAGGAACATCATCACAAGCAAAGAAGATAGTGATACCAGAATCAATTCAGAAAGGCAAAGCAACTCTAACTCTCAACTCTATTCCCAGCATATAATTCCTATCGGTATTTTCTACCCCTTTTCCTTTCATAGTTTCATGATCATCATACTTCAACCAACTCCATATACAACCTTCTGATTCTGCATAACTAAGACCTGCAAGACAACCATTGCTTGCTTCAAACCACAATCCTCGTGGAATCGACCTTGACTCGCTCAGGTATTACTTGGACGACCCAGTGCACTTGCTGGTACTGCTGCTGTACAAAAAGTGTGGGGGTTTGCGTACACGCGCACCAGGTGTACACTAAAATTAATCAATAGTATAAAATACATGTTAGAATACAAAATACACATATTGAAAATAAGTTAAACAGCATATATTTTCATACATAAATATATATAGTGGTTGATTTTAGTAACTAATTTTAATGTACAAATGACATTTTTAATATAGTATATACTGTTACTGAGGGAAAAAGATATGATCACAACTTCAAGTTTAGTATACATAAAGTAATTTCATTATGAGTGCATATATGATAAATTGCTCACAAATTGTATAAGATAGTGTATTATAGGTATGTGTTAAGAGAGAGAAATTGTACGATTCGATTTCTGAAAAGAGAGGGAAAAAAAGTGAATTTGAACTAGCAATAAATAAATTGTATTGTCCGATTTAAAAAATTAACAATTACAATAATAAAATTGCACCATTAGATTTAGTTTTTTACAAATTAAAAAATATAACATTCTGAAATTGCATCATCTGATTTCATTCTTAAAAAATTGGGAATTGAAATTGCACCATCTGTTTTTTTTTTTTCAAAAATGTAAAAAATTAAAGAAAATAAAATTGAACCATTCGATTTCTAAATTTTGAATTTTAAAAAAGAATTGCAAAATA
>NC_029793.2:34783742-34784669 GCF_000816755.2 Arachis ipaensis | reverse complement strand
TTTTTTTATAAAATAATTTTTATATCTTTTTTTATGAGAAAAGCGGGGTCAAGGACCAAAACCAATAGGAGGACGGAAAAAACTAAAAGGAAAAACAAGAACAAAACCAAACTAAAAAAGGCTAAGATCCTCTCAACCTAAAGGTCCCAAAAAGATCAAAACTAATAGCATGGACTATATTACGAGAGATGTTGTAAAAAATATGAACACCTAATGGCATCTCTTGTCTTTTCTTTGCCAATTTATTAGCCACGCTATTTGCTTCACGTAGGGTGTGTTTCTGTTGCACATTTTGTATGCGCCTAGTAAGAATTTCAATTTCATCAACCAGGGTCTTACAAGGGTGAGTAGGAATGCAACCTCCTTTGATGAAGCTTGTTGCTATATTGGAGTCAGATTCGATGATAAGCTGATAGAGGCCATTAGCAATAGCTATTTGCGTTCCTTTTATGATACTTCAGAGTTTGGCATGCATGATAGAGCAGCTTCCAAGATTACAGGAGATACCTAGGATATATTTCCCAAGTTGATCACGAATAACTCCTCCGCACGTCAGATTATTACTTTGCACTGTGAAGGAACCATCAACATTTATCTTGAAGAAAGCTTCTGGGGGTGGAATCCACTTAATAAGAGTATTGGAACCAACAGTGGTCTCTTTAGATGAGAAGAATCTCTGCATAATGTTAATTATCTCTGAACATCTAACTTTAATATACTCTACAGCAACCACATTGCTAGTTGTTTGTGTAACAACCTAGATTTTCAATAACGAATTTCTTAACTTTATGCATTAGGAATTCGCAAAATCCGAGTGACACAATTAGATTTGGTTTGACGAGCTGATTTTGAATATGTAGAAAAGTAAATAATAATATTTTATTAAATAATAATATTTTAAGATAATAATATTTTTGTATATTAATC
>NC_029793.2:34757423-34783035 GCF_000816755.2 Arachis ipaensis | reverse complement strand
TGTATCTAAAAGAATCACATATATAAAAATTTAAAAATAAATTATATCCAATCTTCTAAAAAAATAATACAAATAATAAATAATAATAAAAAATCACAAAAAATAAAAAAATCATATACTTTTTCATATAAGATTAAGGTATATTAAAAATTAAAAAAAATACAAATGAATACATTTTATAGTGCACTTTTTCATACTATTCAGTTTGATCTTCGTCCTCATCGTTCTCGTCCTCGTCTTTGTCTTTATCCTCGCCCTCGTCCTCATTCCCAAGTGTCTCATCATCATCATCATCATCATCATCATCATCATCATCATCATCATCATCATCATCATCATCATCATCATATCTTGTACTATTGGTATCCAATAAATCAATAATAGTGTCAATATCATTTGAGATATGATTGTTAGATTAATTTGTGGCATCTTCTTGATATGCAAAATCTTCTGTTATTTCAATCTCAATCTCCCCTCTTGCTTTAGTCTTGAATACAGACCACCATTCTGCTTTTTCTCTGGTGTTGCTTATTGGATGAGGTGCAAAATATACTTGGATTGCTTTATGTGCAATGATAAATGGAACATATTTACCATATCGTTGATTCTTTCGAATCTGTATGATTCCATACTCTTTGTTTACCTTTGTTCCTTTGCCAATCGTGGGATCAAATCCAAGGTTCTAAAAACTGAACCGGTCATCGAACCGTTCTGATTACTGGTTCACTGGTTTACATGTTTAATCGGTTCAACCGTGGATCAACCAAAATAACCATTTTATAATAAATAATAAATAAATCTAAATAAAAATAATAAAACATAATTATAATTTGTATACCAAAAAGAAGAATCGTTAATGCTGGCAAAAACCATACAGCTTTATGATGTTTCGGTGCCTGAATTCTGTCAATGCTTTGATCTCATTTTCAAATGCCTTCCAATTAAACTTATCATCCGCATCTGATTCCATGTGAAGTTTTTTTCACAGCAACAACCTTACCTAGAGGCAACTCAGCCTTGTAAACAGATCCTTGCCCTCCAATGCCAATGAGATATTTGTCATAAAAATTATTGGCACCTTTAATGATGGTTTCAAATGCTATTTTTCCATCATGACTCCATATGAAAAATTGTTCTTCTGGTTGCATTTCTTTGAAACACCAACCACACAAAGTGTTAGTGTTAATACTCCAAAGATAAGAAGTAGAACCAATAACATGACCAAAGTTAAGCTTGACCTGCCATTAAAATTAGATGGAATTGTGCCAAAAAAATTATTACGAGAGAGATTCAACCACTGCAACTACTTCAATTCTCCAAGCACTCTTGGTATTGTTCCATTCAACAAATTCCCACTAAGATCAAGAGAATAAAGAGCTCCAAATGACTTGAAGTCAGAGGGGATGCTTCCTTCTAGTTTGTTGTTGCTCAAGTTCAATGCCAACAAGTTAGGTAATAGAACAACTTCAGCAAGGTTCAAATCAAGAATTATCATAATCAAATCAATCAATTCATAGAACCAAAGCATATCAAAATCAATATTCAAGATCATTAACAATCCTAAATCATAGTAATGACTAATGTTAACAACAATTGAAGAAGCAAGATGAAAAATTATAGATTAACTAACCAATTAAAGTTTAAAACAACAATTACAGTTAAAAAAATAAAAAATAAACTTCTAAAGAGAGCAAAGATTGTAGTATCGTTGTGAAAAATCCAACTCGACCGGGCTTAGTCAAGGGGGAAGATAAATGTACTTACCTGCTCAATCAATTAAGGAACGAACTAGATCCTTCAAGACAGAGCACAGAGCGGGACAAGGAGCACGACGGTGGGGCTGACGCGGTGGAACATAGGCCGCGTGGCAGGACAGTGGCTGCGCGATGGAGGAACGAGGTGAGACTAGTTAAAGCGACAATGGTGGCTTCAAAGTTCGAACAGCGGCGGAGACGACCAGCGAGCAAGGCGGTGGCTTTGACGGCGGTGGCTGGACAGAGCAGGTGTGGGAGTGAGGGAGGAGCTTGATTTTGAGAGGAAGGAGGAGGAGGGTCGCGTGAGTGAGAGAGTGGCAGAGTGCTTCATTTGGATTTTCCCAGGGTGGCTACGCGATGGAAGGGGAGGAAACTTGCAATGGCTGCTGCGCGATGGAAGGAAAGAGAGCGAGCCCTGTCACGACGGCGGCGGCACAAGGCGGTGACTGAAGTGCTAAATGGAGGTGAGGGACGGAGGTAAGGGACGATGAGATTGGGAGGATGAAGTTAGGGCAAACTGGAGGCTGGATCTGGGATTCTGGGCATATGGAGTTAGCGAGAGAGATTGAAACGAGAGCGTTTGGACGCGCATTCAAAAAACTGGCCGGGTCACGGTTCGGTTCGACCGACTGGTTCTCGACCGGTTCAACGGCTCAACTCCGGTTTTAGAATTTACGGTTTTGCTGTTTGTTTGAACCCTCTTTCTTCACGGTTTAACCGGTTCAACTGGCCGGTCTGAACCGGTTTTCAGAACCTTGATCAAACCATTCACATTTAATTAGTACAACTGGTCCACGAAATTGTGATCCCTGATAATGGCTCCAAAAGCTTGGTGCTCTAATCTTAATTCATAATTTGTCACAACTTCGATACAACTAACCAGCAAGTGCACTGGGTCGTCCAAGTAATAAAACCTTACGTGAGTAAGGGTCGATCCCACGGAGATTGTTGGTATGAAGCAAGCTATGGTCATCTTGTAAATCTCAGTCAGGCGGATATCAAATGGTTATGGAGTTTTCGAATAATAATAATAAATAAACAGAAAATAGGATAGAGATACTTATGTAATTCATTGGTGAGAATTTCAAATAAGCGTATAGAGATGCTTTCGTTCCTCTGAACCTCTGTTTTCCTGCTGTCTTCATCCAACCAATCCTACTCCTTTCCATGGCAAGCTGTATGTTAGGCATCACCGTTGTCAATGGCTACATCCTGTCCTCTCAGTCAAAATGGTCCAATGCGCTATCACTGCATGGCTAATCATCTGTCAGTTCTCGATCACACTGGAATAGGATCCATTGATCCTTTTGCGTCTGTCACTACGCCCAGCACTCGCGAGTTTGAAGCTCGTCACAGCCATCCCTTCTCAGATCCTACTCGGAATACCACAGACAAGGTTTAGACTTTCCGGATCTCAGGAATGGCCATCCATGGGTTCTAACTTATACCACGAAGATTCTGATTAAGGAATCCAAGAGATACTCATTCAATCTAAGGTAGAACAGAAGTGGTTGTCAGGCACGTGTTCATAGGGAATGATGATGATTGTCACGATCATCCCATTCATGTTGAAGTGCGAATGGATATCTTAGAAGCGGAATAAGTTGAATTGAATAGAAAAACAGTAGTACTTTGTATTAATTCATGAGGAACAGCAGAGCTCCACACCTTAATCTATGGTGTGTAGAAACTCTACCGTTGAAAATACATAAGTAATAAGGTTCAGGCATGGCCGAATGGCCAGCCCTCACAAAAGTCTAAGATAGCATAAAAATAATCAAAGATGATCCGAAGATGTAAATACAATAGTAAAAAGTCCTATTTATACTAAACTAGCTACTAGGGTTTACAGAAGTAAGTAATTAATGCATAAATCCACTTTCGGGGCCCACTTGGTGTGTGCTTGGGCTGAGCTTGAAGTTTACACGTGCAGAGGCTTCTTTTGGAGTTGAACGCCAAGTTGTAACGTGTTTTTGGCGTTCAACTCTGGTTTGTGACGTGTTTCTGGCGTTTAACTCCAGACTACAGCGTAGAACTGGCGTTCAACGCCCTTTTGCGTCATTTAAACTCGGGCAAAGTATGGACTATTATATATTGCTGGAAAGCCCTGGATGTCTACTTTCCAACGCCATTGAGAGCGTGCCATTTGGAGTTCTGTAGCTCCGGAAAATCCACTTTGAGTGCAAGGAGGTCAGAATCCAACAGCATCAGCAGTTCTTTCTTCAACCTCTGAATCTGATTTTTGCTCAAGTCCCTCAATTTCAGCCAGAAAATACCTGAAATCACGAAAAAACACACAAAATCATAGTAAATTCCAGAAATGTGAATTTAACATAAAAACTAATAAAAACATCCCTAAAAGTAACTAGATCCTACTAAAAACATACTAAAAACAATGCCAAAAAGCATATAAATTATCCGCTCATCACAACACCAAACTTAAATTGTTGCTTGTCCCCAAGCAACTGAAAATAAAATAGGATAAAAATAAGAGAATATACTATAAATTCCAAAATATCAATGAAACATAGCTCCAATCAGATGAGCGGGACTTGTAGCTTTTTTTGCCTCTTGAATAGTTTTGGCATCTCACTTTATCCATTGAGGTTCAGAATGATTGGCATCTATAGGAACTCAGAGTTCAGATAGTATTATTGATTCTCCTAGTTCAGTATGTTGATTCTTGAACACAGCTACTTTATGAGTCTTGGTCGTGGCCCTAAGCACTTTGTTTTTCAGTATTACCACCGGATACATAAATGCCACAGACACATAACTGGGTGAACCTTTTCAGATTGTGACTTAACTTTGCTAAAGTCCCCAATTAGAGGTGTCCAGGGTTCTTAAGCACACTCTTTTTTTGCTTTGGACCTTGACTTTAATCGCTCAGTCTCAAGTTTTCACTTGACACCTTCACGCTACAAGCACATGGTTAGGGACAGCTTGGTTTAGCCGCTTAGGCCAGGATTTTGTTCCTTTAGGCCCTCCTATCCACTGATGCTCAAAGCCTTGAGATCTTTTTTATTTACCCTTGCCTTTTGGTTTTAAGGGTTATTGGCTTTTTGCTCTTGCCTTTTGGTTTTAAGAGCTTTTGGCTTTTTCTGCTTGCTTTTTCTTTTTTTTTTTTCTTTTTTTTCGCTATTTTTTTTTCTTTTTTTTTTCTGCAAGATTTTGTATTCACTGCTTTTTCTTGCTTCAAGAATCATTTTTATGATTTTTCAGATTATCAAATAACATTTCTCCTGTTCATCATTCTTTCAAGAGCCAACATATTTAACATTCTTAAACAACAACTTCAAAAGACATATGCACTGTTCAAGCATTCATTCAGAAAACAAAAAGTATTGTCACCACATCAATATAATTAAACTAATTTCAAGGATAAATTCGAAACTCGTGTACTTCTTGTTCTTTTAAATTAAAAATATTTTTCATTTAAGAGAGGTGATGGATTCATATTCACTACTTTAAGGCATAGATACTTAGACACTAATGATCATGTAATAAAGACACAAACATAGATAAACATTTAACATAAGAAAATGAAAAACAAAAAATTTAAGAATAAGGAATGAGTCCACCTTAGTGATGGTGGCTATTTCTTCTTGAGGAACCAATGATGTCCTTGAGCTCTTCTATGTTTCTTCCTTGTCTTTGTTGCTCCTCCCTCATTGCTTTTTGATCTTCTCTAATTTCATGGAGGATGATGGAGTGCTCTTGATGTTCCACCCTTAGTTGTCCCATGTTAGAACTCAGTTCTCCTAGGGAGGTGTTGATTTGCTCCCAAAAGTTCTGTGGAGGAAAGTGCATCCCTTGAGGCATCTCAGGGATTTCTTAGTGATGAGCTTCTTCATGCGTCTCTTGAGATCCATGAATAGGCTCTCTTGTTTGCTCCATCATTTTCTTAATGATGGTCTTGTCCTCTTCAATGAGGATATCTCCCTCTATGTCAATCCCAGCCGAATTGCATAGGTGGCAAATGAGGTGAGGGAAGGCTAACCTTGCCATAGTGGAGGACTTGTCAGCCACCTTGTAGAGTTCTTGTGGTATAATCTCATGAACCTCCACTTCCTCCCCAATCATGATGTTATGGATCATGATGGCCCGGTCTATAGTAACTTCAAACCGGTTGCTAGTGGGAATGATTGAGCGTTGAATGAACTCCAACCATCCTCTAGCTACAGGCTTAAAGTCCAGTCTTCTCAGTTGAACCGGTTTGCCTTTTGAGTCAATCTTCCATTGAGCTCCTTCCACACATATGTCCATAAGGACTTGGTCCAACCTTTGATCAAAGTTGACTCTTCTTGTGTAGGGGCGCGCATTTTCTTCCATAATTGGTAAGTTGAACGCCAACCTCATATTTTTTGGACTAAAATCTAAGTAATTCCCCCGAACCATGGTAAGATAATTCTTTGGGTTCGGGTTCTTACTTGGTCATGGTTCCTAGTGATCCATGCATTAGCATAGAACTCTTGAACCATTAGAATTCCGACTTGTTGGATGGGGTTTGTTAGAACTTCCCAACCTCTTCTATGGATCTCATGTCGGATCTCCGGATACTCATTTTTCTTGAGTTTGAAAGGGACCTCGGGGATCACCTTCTTCTTGGCCACAACATCATAGAAGTGGTCTTGATAGGCTTTGGAGATGAATCTTTCCATCTCCCATGACTCGGAGGTGGAAGCTTTTGTCTTCCTTTCCCTTTTCTAGAAGATTCTCCGGTCTTAGGTGCCATCAATGGTAATGGAAAAATAAAAAGCTTATGCTTTTACCACACCAAACTTAGAATATTGCTCGCCCTCGAGCAAGAGAAGAAAGAATAGATGAAGAAGAAGAAATGGAGGAGAGGGAGAGAGAGTTGTGTTTCAGCCAAGAAGGGGAAAAGAGGGATGTGTTGTGTGAAAATGAAGAAGAATGGAGAGGTTTATATAGTGGAGGGAGAGGGGTTAATGTTCGGCCATATGGGGTGGGTTTGGGTGGGAAAGTGATTTTGAATTTTGAAGGTATGTGGGGTTTATGAGGTAGGTTTATGGGGAAGAGTGGATGGATGTGAGTGGTGAATGGGTAATAGGGAAGAGAGCTTGAGGTGATTGGTGAAGGGTTTTGGGGAAGGGTGTTTAATGGGAAGAGAGGATGAATGAGAAGAGGGAAGAGTATTAGTGGAGGTAGGTGGGGATCTTGTGGGGTCCACAGATGCTGAGATGATCCTGTGGGGTCCACAGATCCTGAGGTGTCAAGGAATTGCATCCCTGCACCAATTAGGCATGTTAAATGCCTTTGCATGCAATTCTGGTGTTTAAACGCCGAATTGATGCTTGTTCTGGGCGTTCAATGCCCATGTGTAGCATATTTCTGGCATTGAACGCCAGCTCCATGCTTGTTTCTGGCGTTCAGCGCCAGCTCCATGCTCTGTTCTGGCGTTGAACACCAGCCAGATGCTCCTTACTGGCGTTTAAACGCCAGTAAACCCTTCCTCCAGGGTGTGATTTTTCTTCTGCTATTTTTGATTCTGTTTTTGATTTTTCTATTTATTTTGTGACTCCACATGATCATGAACCTAATAAAACATGAAAGAACAATAAAAATAAAAATAAAATTAGATAAATAAAAATTGGGTTGCCTTCCAATAAGCGCTTCTTTAATGTCAATAGCTTGACAGTGGGCTCTCATGGAGCCACACATGTGATCAGGTCAATTTTATAGACTTCCCAACACCAAACTTAGAGTTTGGATATGGGAGTTCAACACCAAACTTAGAGTTTGACTGTAGGGGCTTTAGTTGACTCTGTACTGAGAGAAGCTTTTCATGCTTCCTCTCCATTGTTACAGAAGGAGATTCTTGAGTTTTAAACACAAGGTTGTCCTCATTCAGTTGAAGGATCAATTCTCCTCTGTCTACATCAATCACAGCTCTTGCTGTGGCTAGGCAAGGATGATGGATTCATCCTCTTCCTTCCCAGTGTCTAGGATTATGAAATCAGCAGGGATGTAAAGGCCTTCAACCTTTACTAACACGTCCTCTACCTGACCATAAGCCTATTTTCTTGAATTGTCTGCCATCTCTAATGAGATTCTAGCAGCTTGCACCTTAAAGATTCCCAGTTTCTCCATTACAGAGAGTGGCATGAGGTTTATTCCTGACCCAAGGTCACATAGAGCCTTCTCAAAGGTCATGGTGCCTATGGTACAAGGTATTAGGAACTTTCCAGGATCCTGTTTCTTCTGAGGCAATCTCAGTTGATCCAATGCATTTAGCTCATTTGTGAACAGGGGAGGTTCATCTCCCCAAGTCTCTTTACCAAATAAATTGGCATTCAGCTTCATGATTGCACCAAAGAACTTGGCAACTTGCTCTTCAGTAACATCCTCATTCTCTTCAGAAGAGGAATACTCATCAGAGCTCATGAATGGCATAAGGAGGTTCAATGGAATCTCCATGGTCTCTAGATGAGTCTTAGATTCCTTTGGTTCCTCAGAGGGGAACTCCTTATTGATCACTGGACGTCCCAGGAGGTCTTCCTCCTTGGGATTCACGTCCTCTCCCTCCCTTACAGGTTCGGCCATGGTGATCAATTCAATGTCTAATGGATGACCTTGTTTCATTCATGAAACTCAGAGTGGCCTTAGATAAATCAGAGACTAAATTTGCTAAGCTAGATGGATTCTGCTCATAATTCTCTGTCTGTTGCTGAGTGGATGATGGAAAAGGTTTACTATTGTTAAACCTGTTTCTTCTACCATTATTAAAGCCTTGTTGAGGCTTTTGTTGATCCTTCCATGAGAAATTTGGGTGATTTCTCCATGAGGGGTTATAGGTGTTCCCATAGGGTTCACCCATGTAATTCACCTCTGCTATTGCAAGGTTCTCAGGATCATAAGCTTCTTCCTCAGAAGATGCCTCTTGAGTACTGTTGGATGCAGCTTGCATTGCATTCAGACTCTGAGAAATCATATTGACTTGCTGAGTCAATATTTTATTCTGAGCCAATATGGCATTCAGAGTATCAATTTCAAGAACTCCCTTCTTCTGAGGCGTCCCATTACTCACAGGATTCCTCTCAGAAGTGTACATAAACTGGTTATTAGCAACCATGTCAATGAGTTCTTGAGCTTCTGCAGGCGTTTTCTTTAGATGAATGGATCCACCTGCAGAAGTATCCAATGACATCTTAGCTAATTCAGACAGACCATCATAGAATATATCCAGGATGGTCCATTCTGAAAGCATGTCAGAAGGACACTTTTTGGTCAGTTGCTTGTACCTCTCCCAAGCTTCATAGAAGGATTCTCCTTCTTTCTATCTGAAGGTTTGAACATCCACTCTAAGCTTACTAAGCTTTTGAGGAGGGAAGAACTTGGCTAAGAAAGCCGTGACCAGCTTATCCCAAGAGTTCAGGCTATCCTTAGGTTGAGAGTCCAACCATACTCTAGCTCTGTCTCTTACAGCAAACGGGAAAAGCATAAGCCTGTAGACCTCGGGATCTACTCAATTAGTCTTAACAGTATCACAGATCTGCAAAAATTCAGTTAAGAACTGAAAAGGATCTTCAGATGGAAGTCCATGAAACTTGCAGTTCTGCTACATCAGAGAAACTAATTGAGGTTTCAGCTCAAAGTTGTTTGCTCCAATGGCAGGGATGGAGATGCTTCTTCTATGTAAATTGGACTTAGGTGCAGTAAAGTCACCAAGCATCCTCCTTGCATTATTATTATTTTCGGCTGCCATCTCCTCTTCCTGTTCAAAAATTCCTGTAAGGTTGTCTCTGGATTGTTGTATTTTAACTTCTCTTAGTTTTCTTTTCAGAGTCCTTTTAGGTTCAGGATCTGCTTCAACAAGAATGTTCTTGTCCTTGCTCCTGCTCATATGACAAAGAAGGGAATAACAAAGAAAATATGGAATCCTCTATGTCACAGTATAGAGATTTCTTTGTGTGAGTAGAAGAAGAAAAGAATGTAATGTAAGGAAAGAGAAGGGAGGAGAATCCAAACACAAGGGTGAGGAGAGCAGAGATATGAGATGAAGAGAAGTGTTAGTAAGTAATTAAATAAATAGAAGAAGATGAGAGAGAGAAAAGAATTTTCGAAAATAATTTTTGAAAAGGAGTTGATGATTTTCGAAAAAAAAAAGGGAAAAAAATTTAAAATTTAAATTTAAAACAATTAATTAATTAAAAAGAATTTTTGAAAAAGAGGGAGGTATTTTCGAAAATTAGAGAGCGGTAGTTAGTTAGGTAGTTTTGAAAGAGATAAGAAACAAACAAAAAGTTAATTAGTTAGTTGAAACAAATTTTGAAAATCAATTTTTAAAAGATAAGAAGATAAGAAGTTAGAAAAGATATTTGAAAAATATATGATATGAAAAGGTAGGATTAAAAAGATATGATTTTGAAAAAGATAAGATAAAAATATATTTTTGAAAAGATATGATTGAAATTAGTTTTGAAAAAGATTTGATTTTTAAAATCACAATTAATGACTTGATTCGCAAGAAATCACAAGATATGATTCTAGAACTTAAAGTTTGAATCTTTCTTAACAAGTAACAAACTTGAAATTTTTGAATCAAAACATTAATTGTTGATGATATTTTCGAAAATATGATGTAAAATTAAGAAAAAAAAAATTTTTTAAAAAATATTTTTAAAATTTTTGAAAATAAATAAGAAAAATGAAAAAGATATGATTTTTGAAAAAGATTTTGAAAAAGATAAGATTTTTAAATTAAAAATTTGATTTGACTCATAAGAAACAACTAAATTTTAAAAAATTTTGAAAAAGTCAACTCAAATTTTCGAAAATTTATGAGTGAAAAAGGGAAAGATATTTTTTTTATTTTTGAATTTTTTAATGAAGAAAGAGAAAAACATGAAAAAGACTCAATGCATGAGAATTTTAGATCAAACAATGAATGCATGCAAGAACACTATGAATGTCAAGATGAACACCAAGAACACTTTGAAGATCAAGATGAACACCAAAAACATATTTTTGAAAAATTTTTTATGAAAGAAAAACATGCAAGACACCAAACTTAGAAATCTTTAATGCTTAGACACTATGAATGCAAAGATGCACATGAAAAACAACAAAAGACACAAAATAAGAAAACATCAAGATCAAACAAAAAGACTTACCAAGAACAACTTGAAGATCATGAAGAACACTATGAATGCATGAATTTTCGAAAAATGCATAAAATTTTTAGAAAAAATGCAATTGACACCAAACTTAAAAATTGACTCAAGACTCAAACAAGAAACACAAAATATTTTTGGTTTTTATGATTTTATGATGATTTTTTTTTTGGATTTTTGTATTTTTTTTTCGAAAAACATATAGGAAAAAGAAAATAAGAAATTCAAAAATTTTTAATAAGAATTCCAGGAATCTTTCAATGTTAGCCTAAAGCTCCAATTCAAGGGTTAGACATGGCTTAATAGCCAGCCAGCTTTAGGATATAAATCAGTCATGCAATAACAAATTTGATTAGCAACAACTAGCTTGCTCTTGTAATGATGACTTGGAAGCCTCAGTCCAAATGAATTTAGACATGGCTCTACAGCCAGCCAGGCTTCAACATGCTTCATGAAATACTAGAATTCATTCTTAAAAATTTAGAATAATTTTCAAAAACAGATGAAATTTTTTTGAAAGATTTTTGAAAAATTTTTGAAAAAAAAACAAAAAGAAAATTACCTAATCTGAGCAACAAGATGAACCGTCAGTTGTCCAAACTCGAACAATCCTCGGCAACGGCGCCAAAAACTTGGTGCATGAAATTGTGATCCCCGATAATGGCTCCAAAAACTTGGTGCTCTAATCTTAATTCATAATTTGTCACAACTTCGATACAACTAACCAGCAAGTGCACTGGGTCGTCCAAGTAATAAAACCTTACGTGAGTAAGGGTCGATCCCACAGAGATTGTTGGTATGAAGCAAGCTATGGTCATCTTGTAAATCTCAGTCAGGCGGATATCAAATGGTTATGGAGTTTTTGAATAATAATAATAAATAAACAGAAAATAGGATAGAGATACTTATGTAATTCTAAGATAGCATAAAACTAATCAAAGATGATCCGAAGATGTAAATACAATAGTAAAAAGTCCTATTTATACTAAACTAGCTACTAGGGTTTACAAAAGTAAGTAATTGATGCATAAATCTACTTCCGGGGCCCACTTGGTGTGTACTTGGGCTGAGCTTGAAGTTTACACGTGCAGAGGCTTCTTTTGGAGTTGAACGTCAAGTTGTAACGTGTTTTTGGCGTTCAACTCTGGTTTGTGACGTGTTTCTGGCGTTTAACTCCAGACTGCAGCGTAGAACTGGCGTTCAACGCCCTTTTCATCGTCTAAACTCGGACAAAGTATGGACTATTATATATTGCTGGAAAGCCCTGGATGTCTACTTTCCAACGCCGTTAAGAGCGCGCCATTTGAAGTTCTTTCATCGAATAGTTTACTTCTATTTAATTTATTTTAATTTTAGTTATAAACTCACTCATTCTTAATTTAATTATATTTTTATTTAACAATAAGAATAATCTCACTTATTTTTTTTATAATTATATAATATCTACGATTATTGGTTCGGTTCTGACAACTAAATAAGATAAATTAAATAAAGAACTAACCTTAAAGTAATATTAAAATTTTTAATAATGAAAATTATAGTAATGAACATTAAATCACATAATGATAGTTATTAAAAAAAGAATTTACCTATGAAGAATTTTTTTTCAATTGACTCTTTTAGCACACTATATATAGACACAGTAGCTCAAAAAAAATTACTCATCTAAAAGTCTCTGGTACGACTTATGAGATGGATTGGAGACTTGTGAATCGAAACAGTTGTTAGATTGTTTGACTGAAGCGATTGGGTCGGTACTTAGCAAGAACACTCTGACGCTCAAGTCATAATAGATTTATGAAGTATATGTGTGTGGAATGAGGAATGTAACTGGCCTCTGGCTCCCCTTTATATAATTCGATGCAGTTATCTTATCTTATCCATCTTATCTATAAATATAAAAGGATGTTAGAAACCTGTCGATGTTGGCCGAGGCGCCAGGCACTGGCTGCTCTCCATCGAACTGACGCTTTCACCTGGTCAACCTAGTGAAAGTCGACGATGTTAAAGTAAACAAGGGGACGATTGACATCCATGTCCCTCACTCTGCCTCCTCGACAAACCACGGGGGTACAGATCCTGCAGAGTAGGGTCATCGTACGACATCTAGACAAACTGAAACAACAGTTATAGAATAAATAAATATTTGATATCCCAAAAAGTAAATAATATTCCAAACCACAAAATTCAGTAACTACATATTTTTATTTAATTTATATAGACAACAAAGTCTATATACATGACTAAATTAAAAAACTGGTCGTTCCAATCGTAGTGCTAACTTCGTCCCAACGTAACTGGTCTATCGCTAGACGCCATCGTAGAACCCTCGCCACATGCTAGTCTCTGCCCTGCAGCGTCAATCCTATCAACCTAACACCAATTACAAGAAAAATACGAGTTCATGTTGCGGAATGTCATAACAAGTTACAAATTCAAAATATAAGCAAGACATAAACAATTGTTACCTCGCAACCATAGGATACATGAAAATCCCTCAGTCAGGTGGACACCACTAAGAAAATCTCTGATATATCCAGGACACATCAACAGCAGAGTGCAGCCGGCGATGTCTATAGTGCCTCATTGTGCTGCAGAGCACAGTGAATGGTATGTCCAGGCAAGCACCACCGAGCCCCAAGACAACGCACAGCACCACCCAAAGTTCTGAAGCAGTGGCAGCCAATGCAAATGGACCAAGTTGTTCGACTTGTCCGTCATCAGGTAGCCTCTGATCAGTAACAAGATGTAACACCTTGCATACTGTAGGAGTGTATTCGGGTCGTCCGTCGGTGGCATATGACAAACACGGTCCCGCAGCCATATAAGCTTCAACGAGAAGGACTCCTTCCTCTACACCCCCTGCTGTGGAACCATCGGAGGCATGGCACCGAGCAGTCGCTCCACCAACTCTCACATCTTCATGCTGTACCACCTTTGGAAGTCATGGAAGCACCCCCAACTGGCTCCCCGTGTGCGCATAGCCCAAGGTGGTACGCCACGTCCTGCAGGGTAATAGTGGCCTTACCCCACAGCAAATGGAACGTGTGGATCTCCGAACACTATCGCTCCACGAATGCCGTAATTAGGGAATTGTCGAATACGAAATCCTTGAAAGGCACCGTATCGCCAAATTCAGCGTCCCTCAGATACGGGACGACTGCGTCAGGTAAAGGAAGCATGTGACTCACTTCCCGGGGCAAGAGTAGGCGAGGCCTCTGACAAACAAAAATATTTTACAATTATTAAAAATTAAAAATTTGTATAGGTCCATCAACATATCAAACTGTCTTGACTATTCTATAAATTTTCTTAACAGAATTTTACATGTATGTACTAACTAAATTTATTCCGACACGACATTTTTTGTAAATATGTACTTTCTTAACTAATCCACATTTCTTCATTGCGTTACGTGAAATTAAAACATTCAATAAAGTAATTAATAATCTAAATATCAAACTTTAACTTAACATAATAATCTAATTATCAAACTTGGATAGTTACTAACTAAATTAATAAATTAAGAAACGTGTGACCAATAAACTAGACTCAACGATTAGAAAACATCTACCCCAGCATTTAAACTCTAAATTAATAATTATGTTGCTAACAACTTAATTACCAAAAACTGATAACCACATTTCTAGAAGTACTAATTTCTATCAGTAACCTATTCCTAATGATACAAATTCTATTTTAGTTCTTAGCAAGTACCCTAACCATGGCTAAACATATATGGAATTACACAAAACTTAAGATAATAGAACTAACCGCAAAGTCGGTTGCCATGGCGTAGTGCCATGTTACATTCAGTCAGTGACGGACCTAAAAAATTTTAGGAGTGGGGCAAAAATATATATATACTAAAATAAATTTTGTTAAACATTATTAATTATATGAAGATATAAAAATTAAGAAGAGTTAGTGAACACTTTTATTCTTAAAATACTATTCATTATATATAATTTATAAAAAAATATTTTTTATTTCTAAAACCTGAACTTAAAATATTTTAATTAAATTATAGATAACTTATTATCCTAACTAATTTTTTTATACATATGTAATAATAAAAGACTGAATCAATTGGTACATTAGCGCCTAATGATACACTAGTATTTATAATTTGAAACTAAAATTATATATAAATACTAGAAAAATTAAATCTGTATATGAAAAGTATGTTTATATAAAATAATAGAAACATAATTTACAATTTTTTTCTTTCTTTCTTTTTAAAATAATTAAATTTGTTATATATTTTTTAATTTAATTTTGATATAATGTTAGATGTAATTTGTAATTGAAAATATCAAAAAGAGAAACAATGAAATTGAAAGATACATAGAGTCAAGGAGAGCTATATAAAAAATGGAGAATTTAAAATTTACCTTTTGATAAAGAAAAAATAACCATTAGACAAGGAATAGAAAAAAATATTGAAAATATAAAAAATAAGAAGAGGATTTAAGGGAATAAAGAAGTGACAGCACAAAAACTAAATTTGATTAGATTAAATAATAATCAAAATGATAGAGAAATAAAAAAGTGAATTTGAGACTTTAGCTAATTGGATTTAGTTTATTTGTAGTGAAATCATTTAAAATTTGAAGTAAGGACACATTATATATAATCAGATTTAAAAAAAATAAAATAAAAACACAGTGGGGGCAAGTGTTCCCTCGTTGTTATTGGGTCCATCCTTCCATTCAGCCTGTTGATGTCCAAATCACGTACATCTGTGTACGCCATCTTCTTATTACTTGATAATATGGTCAGAAAAGAAATAAAAGAGGAAAAAGTGGTCGAAAAGTTCGAACTGAAGTCCAGAACATCTATATATAATCGTCCTCCAACCTTGTCTCGTTTATACTGTAAACAAGATATACACGTATTACGCGTACATACCTTAGTGTAAACGAGATACGTGCAAATTTATCTCGTTTATACTGTAAACGAAATAAGGTTGGAGGACGAATTCTGATAAATAAAATATTTATTTAATTTATTTAAATAAAAATTCCATAAAATATATACACTAAAAAAATCATGAACAAAGAGAGTCGACGAAATACGTATAAAACGTATTGCCGACAGAGTCGACCAAATCATGAACCAGCTAGAGAGTTGGGGCCACAAAAGAAGAGTATGATATGAATCAAGATTAAGACTCAAGGGTTTTATTCGGCCCCACTACAAGATTTGGGGATCACACTTATCATACTTGGGGACGTACACTTTTCCAGAGATATGGCTTTGGAATGAACAAGAACAAATTTAGCGGTATGTGATATGTGTGGAGAATCAAGCCATTGCTCTTTTATTTTGACAGAGAATGCATCATATTAATCAGGATTTCTGTAGTTGATCAAGAGAGGGGAATTTTTAACATGTCCTAGTTTCATAAGGATATTCAATCAATAGTTCAAGATTTATATTTCACTTAATTGAAGCTGATGACTTTTACATTGGTTTTACCGTAAATATAAGAAAAAGGTTTTGTTAGTAAGTATAAAAGTCGGTTTTTTACTTAAATAAATTTTATAGAACCCAAATTTACTGGATTTTCCTTAAATGAGATCTGCAACGTGATATTTTTGTAAAATTTATTTAAGTAAAAAATCCTATAAAAGTAGGAATAAATTATTCTATCGATTTTTATAATTTTATTAAATTTATAATTAAATTTTTATATTTTTATATTTATTAATTAAATTTTTATATCTTTTAAATTTTGTAATTAGGTTTTTATTAACAGTAAACTTTTATAAAAAAAATTACAAATATAATTTTACTGTTTAACTATTAAGACATTAATATAAACATATCATACTCACATATTTATTAGAGGTGACAATGGGTAGGGTAGAGTAGAGTAGAGTTTGTACTCAACCCTAACTCTACTCACGGATTGAGATTTTTATATAAACTTAATCCTACTCTACTTGCGGGTTGAGAATATCTCAACTCTAATCCAACCCGTTCTTAATCCGCGGGTACTCGACCCTGTCCATAGATTGCAAAAAAGATGCAACATTATTATATAACTTGATGATAATTTAAAATAGAACTGACTTTTATGTAAAAAAAAGTATTAAAGTATCAATTAATGATCTTTTGCATTTAGTGAGAAATCTTTGTTTAAACATCCACTTGAAATATATTTTTATATAAGTATATCACATATACATATATAGGATGCGGATTGGTCGAGTAAGGTTAAGACTCAACCCGCACCCTATCTGACCCACATGAGAACCTTACCCATTGCAGATCGGGTTGGCAACCCTACCCAATCGGGTGGAGTCGGGTTGAATACCCGTGGGTAGGGTGCATGTTGCCACCCCTAATATTCACCAATCTCTGTATCGATCTCTTCAAATACTTCAATTGCTTCTCTCCCATATCCATTAGCTATCAAATCTAATATCATTGCATTCCCTAAAACCACACTTTTGTCGCAAGTTTTCTTGAACCTCTCATAAGTCTTATCTAAACTACCACACTTAAAATACATAGAGGGTTAACCACAAAAAAATACTTTTGAATTATTCAAATGTTGACAATAATGATTCTCATTTTTATTATCGATAAAAATAATTTTTAATAATTTAAAAATATGTACAAAATATCTATCCGTCAAGAGAGATGTACTCCGTTAACAAAAATGTCTAATGTGGCACCACTCCTTCAAACCTTCCAAATCTTACACTATAGCCCCCAAGCTCACCCCACCTGAATCGTTACTTGCATCCTTAACCTTGCCACCATCACATGGTCGCCCTCTTCTCATACTTGTTGTAACACCATGAACCCTCTCACCTTACTCTGAAACCCAACTTACAATTTCCACCTATCTTGCCGCTATCATATTTCTACTATCAGTCCATACTCATCGTCATCCCTTTGAAAACTCGCCCCACTCTCACAGTCCATCACCACTAACAATAACAACAATAATACCAATAACAACTCACTCTAATATCAACAACAGATTTAACGGTAGGAACAAAGTGAAAGGTGGATGGTGAAGAAGTCAATGACAACGACGAAAATAATGGAGGAGGCAGAGGTTGTTGTCGCAACGAATGAAGGAGGAAGGAGAATTAAGGTGGAGCCAACTCCCATCCTTCACGCTTGCCTTAAAGATCTGGCCGTGATTGCTTTCCAGTTTCGGTTGTGGCGCTCGCCTTCCAGTTTTGACCATCGCATTCATCTTCCAATTCCGATCGTGCTTGAGTTGTAATTCTAGATGTAGTTTCTGGTTATTGTACTATAGCTTCTAGTGTTGGAAAGAGAAGAAGACAAAGCTACAACAGTGGCTATGGCACTGAGAAAGAAGAATAGCACAGAAATTTAGGGGTTTAGGGTTAACAATTTTAGGGATGGGATTACCCTTTGATGAAGAGGAAGAAATTGGGGGGTGCACGTTTTTAAATTATTAAAGATTATTTTTGTCGATAATAATAGTGTGGTCATTATTGTCAGCATTTGAATAATTTAGAGGTGATTTTAGTGGTTAACCCATAATATATATGAGAAAAATATACAAATTGACAACAACACCGTACAACGATGGTGCTGCCTCCATCTGCTCAGCAGAAACGGACACCACGATGCCGGAATCATCTCACAGAAGCCAGCCAGCTGATGCCTCTCCACCACCTCCCATCATACGGATGACCATTTGGCCTGATGGCGGAATGACGACGTATGTACTACTTTAAGTCTTTTCTATGCTGAAAGTGTTTGATGATTCGTGATTAGTGATTCTTGATTATTGATGCTAGTTTTAGTGGATTTAAGGTTGTAGGTTTGAACTGCTGAAAGTGTTTGATATATCATAATTTTTTATTCTTGATTATTGATTCTAGTTTAGTGAATTTAGTGGATTTATGGATGTTGTTTCTTCATTATTGATTGTTGTTCATTGATTGTTGACAATTGGTGTTGTTTAAGTAAATTGTTGATAGATAGAGTTTGTGGCACATTCTAGTTATAGATGAAACTCTGTCAAAATTTCCAAAAAAAATCTCTATATATTATGGTTATATGCTTTTGAAGTTTTCATTTATATTGCCATATTGGTTTGTATGTGAATTGTTGATAGGCTTGTGCCAAACAATAATGTATGTACTCTGGAGATGACCAACATCATAAAGCTGATATAGACCATCCATGGCCGAGCTACAAGAATATCCCTGTTGAGACCAAAAAGTGATGGTTGTGGGTGGTAAAAACATAATATAGTCAAACCTTATTAGCTAGTTTATATATTTTATTTTTTTAATACAATATATTTTGATTAACTAATTTTAAAGTTTCTTTGTGCATGTGAACTTTATATGGGACAAGGAGCACGATGCCCTCATTAGGAAGATATACGACCATCGAATAGGTAAGTGGCTGCAACAGATACTGGAGGATGTACGTAAGAGGCGCGACCATCTCACTTCCTATCTCTACCCGAAAATTAAGAAGGCTCTATACGTTCGTTGGGAGATCGATGAGGGGTTTAGGCATCGGTGTCTCACAAATAGAGTTAACAGGCATCGGCTAGGTCGTCCAAGTTTACTAGCGGCTCAGTGACCTTCATGAAGACTAAGGCATTGCTGGTATGTAGCTTCTCTAATTTTGTTATTAACTAAGTTATATTCTTTCACATATCATTGGTAGGCATCCTAACATATTGTTTCAATGCAATATGTATAGTCGAAGTCGTTGGATCACGGTGCGACATTGGCGGAGACCTTTTAGTACACCCACACTTTGAAGGAAAACAAAGCAAGATTTGTTAATCAGCGTTCTATGGATCATTATGTGAGTAAATATCTTGTGATATAAAATTTTTAATTAACTGTGCAGTTGTCATCCTAATCATAATAACATGTGTTACACAGAAGTCCTACCCGTAGAGACTGAAGACCGCAACTCAGTAATCTTAGCAAAGTGGGGAGGACGGTAGTGGCTCTGCTGCTTCAGTCGTCGATCCCGATGCGGTTTGGCATGAGCCCCCATATCTGTGTCGCATAAGAACTATGTATAAGGGTTAGGGTCATTATTTGCCAAAAGCCTTCGCACTTCCATGTTGATGCCATCATCCGCCTCTGCCACTAGTCAAGCTGTCGATCCCGAAGAAGGCATCGATTTAAAGCTGCAGGTGCAGGAGCTCACCCGGAGCCTTCACAAACAGGCTTAGGAGCTAAACGAGACTCGGGAGAGATATCAGAAGATATTTACAGGTGTGACGGACACGAATGAGCTTAGGCTAGAGTGGAGGAAGCAGCTGGAGCGGTTTCAACGGATGGAGCAGCAGAAGGCGGTGTACTAGGCTCAGATGCGCGCTAGTGATAACAGCGCTGCTAGTGGCAGCGGTGCTACTGGTAGCAGCAGTGCTGCTAGTGGGATATAGACATCACTGCTTCGCTGCTGCCTCAGTAGGACCACAGAAATGACGATGATGGTGACTACCAGGATCTTTAGTGATTATGGCTTTGTTTTTTTACTGTTTCATTACATTTGATTTATTTGACATTTAATTTATTTGAACATTTGATATTTAATGTTATATAATTAGTTTCTATTATTTATAATTTGACCACTAATTGTGTGAAAAATAAATTTAAATAAAAAATTAAAACTAAAACGGAAAAATTTTAAAAAAATTGTGTCACAAATTTTTTTTAAAAAAAAAATTGACATTACCGTCAGATTTATTGAGGGTGTAATCCGACAGTAATAGCGCAGGAAACAGGATATTGTGGCGCCAACGGTACCGTCGGAAAAAATTGCCAATAACGATTTTTTGGGCAGGTAATCTGTCACAGAATCCAACGGTAATTACCTTTGGATGAAAAAATTTGACGATAACCCATTACTGGCAACGTTTATACCATCGAATTTTATTCATTTTTCTGACGGTACTCAGCATTTTTCTTGTAATATTCTAAGTCAAGGTCTTGGGTGGTTGTGGTTTGTTTCCTGTCGGGTGGTGGATGAATATGGATGTGGAGGGAATAAGGTGGAGAAGGAAAATGACAGCATCTATGAAAAAAGAGAGGAGGTTGGGCTGAGAAAAATAGGGGTTATAGAGCATCAAATTGCAAAATGAAAATGAGTAAAGGGTAAAGTTGTAAAAGCATAAAGATAATATAATTAATTAACTAAGTATTTTTTAAAAATTAATTTTAACTAGAATATACTTTAGTATATTCTATTAAATTAAACGTTTTTGGAATGCTATTTATACACCAATTTCAGTCACTGTATACAAATACGGTAAAACACAAGTGCACGGATATGTTGATGCAGCAATTGCCTAAGAATACATGATGAGCCGAAACAGAACCACAACTCACCCAACCCAGTTCTTCCATCACACCACTTCTCCTTGCTCCTCAATTTCTTCTCTTATCCGCGCAGCGTTTCACCCTCCTTTTAGAGATGTTGAGTCTCTTCATTCTCCTTATCGCCATTTACTTTGTTTTGCACGCTGGAACCACTGCTCCTCACTCCTCAATTTCTTCTCTTCTCTGCGCAGTGCTTTACTCTCCTCTTCTCAGAGTCATTGAGCTTCTTCATTATCCCCATCATCATTGAGTCTTTTTATCCTCCTCATCGTCGTTGAGTCTCTTCATTCTCTTCATCGCCGTTAACTCTGCTCAGCGCGCTAGAGTCATGATGCATGAGCAGCTTTAGTTGTTTTCTTTATTATTTCTTTGAATAAAGTTAGTGATTTCCTTATTTTAATTGATATTTTTGTACTTTAATAAATATTTCTTGAAGTTGCTTTGAGGATTGATATGTTTAGGAAGTTGTTGAAAGATCTTAGGCAAAAACAAAAGAGGAGATGGATAACTAAAGAAGCCCCTGGGAGAACTAAGGAAGGTGGCATACAAAAGAAAGCAACCTCCCAGGGAACCAAGAAAGGAAGTAACCTCCCAGGGAAGTGCAACCCCTTCAAAAGAGAATCAGCAAATGTTGTCACTCGTGACCTCTTCATACTCCAGCGAGCATAACTTAAGTTATAGAGGTCAAAATGAAGTAGTTCCAGCAGCGTTATAAAGTTAGCATCCAAAGCTTCAAAACTATATTCATATGTCTATAACAAACATTCAGTTTGGGCCGCAAACGACCCTCACCTTTGAGCTCGTAAAAATAGCACGAAAAAGTGGCACTTGCCTCACTTGCCACACGCCACCTCTTCCTCCTCCAAGATCCACCTTCGAAGATGTGCCATGCCCCACACGCCACTCCCTTCCATCAAGAAGCGTGTCACTTCCCTCACGCCTACTCACACGCACAACTTTACTTCAGGGGATACCCAAAGTGGGTGCATCAAGGGCATGCCACTTGCCTCACTTTCCACATGCCTACGACAAGCCACCAAGTGGGCGTGGCACTTGCCTCACGCCAAGATACACGCCCATGCTTCCAACCTTGGGCCAACTTTCATTGACCTCCAAAACTCCTTGGCAAGCCATGCAAATCATCCAAATGCCACATCACTTCACTCAAGCACAAGATTAAGTTACAAGCCCATGATTCCAATGAAGTAACACCAAGCTTTGAATCTTAATCACGAGAAGAAGATCAATTTTAGTTTAAGATTAATTAGGAAACATTTTGTTTGATTAGATTTGATTCTATTTTGATTTAGTTTGAATTTGAATTTTAGGGTTTTGTTTAGTTTTTAAAAGAAGTGCGAAGAGTTTTCTCGGAGGACATCACCGTTTTACACGACACTTCACAATCCAAGTTTTTATTTTTGCTACACCATGAGCAACTAATTAATCTCCTCTGTTAAGGTTAGGAGCTCTGTTTATCTCTTTTATGAATTATTAATCCAAGTATTTTATTCTATTTGAGGTTTATGCTTTGATATATTTTATGATTGAATTTTTGTTCTTTATCACTAAAAATTAGATTTGTTGGAAAATATTCTAACTCTGTTTTGGATTCTAATATTGTTGTGAAAAATTAATATTAGAATTAGCTTGAAAACTCTTTCTCATGACTTTTTTATTTAATTAGGAATAGTGTTTCAAAGAGTGTGCGATACTTCATAATTTTTAATTGCTCTAGATTGAATAAGTGACATATAATTCGGATTAGAAAATTTTTGAAAATTGTGCTTTTTTATAAGTTTCAATTATCCAGGATTAGCTTGGATAAGTGACATATAATTCAACATAAGAACAACTTTTGAATCTTATTTGAAATTAAATCAAATTTGTGCTTAACCTCTTTTCTTAATTGATTGACCAAGGAATTGCCGATTAGTTAATTAAAAAGAAATTGGGTTGTCAAGGAATTGAATTTTAATTACATGTAATTTTATCGTGAATTGGTCTCTGTAGCATCAAATAAATGAACACAATGATTATTTTCCTAAAGAGTGAAAATATAAGAATAAAAGAAACAAAAAATAAAATAGAATTAACAACTATAATCAAACACAAGACCTAAAACAAAGCTAAAACTCATGCTATAATCAAACTTCAACTACGCTATAATCAAACCAATTTCAGCAACTAAGATTCAATCAAATACTCAAGCTACAAAAAATTTCAGCAACCAAAATCCAATCGAATTCACACCAAACAATGCACATTTTTTAGAAAAAAAAAAGTGAGTAAAAATCAAGAGCAAAAATAAAAATGAAACAATTATAATCAAACACAAGACATAAATCAAAGCTAAATCTAATGTTATAACCAAACCCTAATGATGCTATCTGTTTTATCAAATTAAATAAAAAATTTCAAAGTGTTGGCTCATGAAATTTGTGGACCCATTTCAAAAAGTAAAAACACCTAAATCAAATAGAAATGCCAAAAAAGAATAAGATATAAACATGCAAAATTTGAACAAGGAGAAGGATTAAAAGCTCACATTGATGTAGAAATGTAAAAAAAAAAAAAGAAATGATAAATGTAGTAAAATCAGACCTAAAATCAACACAAGAAGCAAATCAAACACGAAATGGCAAAAATAAAGCATGTGACTGAGTAGAAGCAAAAATCGAAAATGCAGAGACCTAAAATTAAGCATGTAACCTAAAATGCAGAAATCAAAAATGTAGAAATAAAAAACATAAGGAGTAGAAGCTCAACTTGATGTAGAGACAAAAATGCAGAATCAAACAAGAAAAAAAGAAAAAAAAGTAGCAAAAATCAATCAAACAAGTGTGATTTTGGCAAAAATTACACCTAAGATGGAGAGGAAGAAAGGGATTGGTGAGAATAGATTGGAGCACATGTTATGAGTGAGAGTGGGGTTTGTTTTTGAATTTTTAAATTTTTGTATTTGTGTATGTATTTGTATACAGTGACTAAAATTGATGTGTATGTACCATGGTTGATTCTTAATATATAACAGTAAAATCCATAAAAAAAAAAAACAAAATAAACATATAGAAGTGAATGAAAAGAATCCTACCTCCAACTCCCTCATTCTCCGTAACTGTACCCCCACCTCAACCCGTTCTTACCTCTTCCTTTTCTTCCTCTTCTTTTGGCTTTTATTCATTGCCACCTCTTCCTACTAAGTTATGCATCTTCTTCTTTTCCACTTCGCCTTTTCTTTCATTGTTACCCTCATCACTTCTGTCTCTTTCACGATCGCTTCTTTTTCTGTCTCTATGCGTAGCATCCTCTTCTTCATTAGTAACCAACTTTTCTACTATTATGCTTCTTTAATGTGTCCTCTTCTTCTCCATCTTTGTTGCCTCTTTTTCTTTTTAGTCTTAGATGTCTGTTTTCTTATTGTCTCCCAATATTATTCTTCTATACCTTGAACTCCATAATAGATTTATATTTCTATCCTTTCTAATTTTTTAAAAATAAATTGCAAATTACGGATGGTAGTGATGATGGGAGATATTGTTGATGATGATAAAGATGTTGATGATGATGGGGTGAGGGTGGTAGTGGTGAGGAGTAGTGGGTAGGCATGCTGGTGGGCGGCTGGGTCTAATAGGGTGTATGGTGGTGTTAGGGTTAGTAGGGTTGGGGGTTAGAAATCTAAGTTTAGGATCAGGGTTATATTGAAGAGCATCATCAAACGGGAAAGCCCGCCCCGTCTCACCCCCTCTCCTGCCAAAAGTCCGTCATTAGGTGGCCTGGCCTGGCCTGCCCCGCCTAATGAGGCGGTCCTAAATTCCTCCCTCACCCCGCGCTAACGACGGACTAGCAGATTGGCAGGCCAAACCTGCCAAATCTCTTTTTTTTTTTATAAACCATTAAATATTAAATAATATATATAATTTCACAACTATTTCAATAAAATTATAATTTCTAAAGATATAAAAAATTATAATTTCTAAATTCACAAACATTAAAGTCATTATAATTATAAATATGTAATAAACTAAATTTTTTGAAACAAAATAATAAAACTAACATTGTCCAAAGTAAAATAAATATTGTCCAAAATATATAATTAAACATCTTTAAGTATATAATCAAACAAACATATGATATAATCTAAAATACAACTTAGAACATCTTCAATTATCATCTTCATCCTCTTGTAGATCAATAGCATAATAGTTGTAAAAAAATTGGTTCTGACAAAAACAGAAAAAAAAAAACGCTTGCCCCACCCGTCAAAGCCCGTGAATTAGGAGGATTTTTTAACTTTGGCAATTTTAAATTTTCAGTCCAACCCACTTTTTTTGACGGGTTGTATGGGCCAATTCAGCGTATTTTGGTCCGTTTA
>NC_029793.2:34751218-34757275 GCF_000816755.2 Arachis ipaensis | reverse complement strand
AATTTGAATTAGAGTTAGAATCAATTATGTGTGAATCAATTTAAGAAAAATTATACTGTTTATATATAATGTTTTTATAAGATACATATTTTATCAATATAACTAAGAATGTCAATGGAGTGACGTAGAGGCTATCTTCCTACTCTCCATCTTTAAATCCTAAATTCCTCTTAGTACTTGTCTTTATCTCTATCATGAGAAAATATTGTGTCCAATCTCCAATTCTCTACTATTTATGAAAATTTTTAATTACAAAACTTTTTAAAGAAATTTGAAAAACAAAATAACACAACATTATATTTCTTGATAATTTAACTATGAGAAATTTTCCACATACAAGTATTTTTTTATACAAGTCTTTACAAGTCATTTATATTAACGCGCTTCGAACCATTATTGCACGTTTTCACTGCACCTTCTTCTTCTTCTTGCTGCACCTTCTTCTTCCTCTTCCTCTTCTTCTTCTTCTTTTCTTTTGTTTCTTGCCTTCTCTTTCTTCTTCTTCATGTACGTGCTTTTCTCTCTGTTTTCTTTCTTCCTTATTCTCGATTTCCATTATTTTTTGACATCAAACTCTGAAATTGTTTTTGAAGAAGAAGAAGCAGCAGAAGATGAGGAGGAGAAAGAGAAAGAGTTCTGAATTATATATAAGGTGTACTTTAACGAATTTTGGGTATATTTCTTAAATCTTTTGGGTGTAGTTTTGTAATCCTTTGGGTGTATTTCTATAATCCTTTGGGTGTATTTCTATAATCATTTGGGTGAATTCCTGTAACTATTTGGGTGTATTTCTGTAATCTTTTGGGTGTATTTCTGTAATCGTTTGGGTGTATTTCTGAAGTTCCATTATCTTCAAATTTGGCAAGAAACTCGTTTTCATGGAGGAAGAAGAAAAAGAGTCGTTCATAATGCATGGTGAATAGCGCGCTTTGAAAACAGGAAGTGGTTGAATAACGTGTGTTTATTTACTCTTGAATGTGGGAGTGTAATGCGTGTGTTTTGTTGGACTTGTGCCAACTTGTAAGACTTGTAAATCAAAAAGACTTTTATGTGTAATAGGCCTCTTTAACTATTACCACAAGTTTGATTTAAAACTAAGATTTTAGTTAAGGTTAGCCATTTAGGATAAGGTTTATATATTTAGGGTAAGGTATATATATATATATATATATATAAACACCTAAATTAGGAATTATAATAATTTAGAGATTCATGTATTTTAGAGATTTCGGAGAATGAGGCGAGGATCCTCACTGGAGTCCGCAAACATGATGCGAAAATTTTTTGCCTCATTCCTAGTTCGTCGTCTCCGCATGTATCATTTTTCACCTTTAAAGTCTCATTCGGGACTATTTTTGTAAGGATCTCCATTGTGGAAAAATATTGACATGTCTATTTAGAATTTTAGATTTGACTATTAAATCATAATAACATATAATGAAAATCATTTATACTAAATTTTATGATACCAATAAATATGTAATTAAAGAGTTTTTTATTTGCATATATTTTGAATAGATATATTACGTGTTCGATTTTTAAATATACAAAAGATAAAAATCGATTTTGAATTGAAATAGTTGTTTTTTATAAATGATTTACTATGCATAAGCTTCTATAATCTAATAGTTTTTTTTTTAAAATTGTACGAATAGAAAGTATTCAATAATATAATAAAATAATATTCAATTTGATCTCTGAAATTTTAATTATTTTTATTTATCAAACAAGTATTAACAAAGTGCTTATCTGAACAATTAAATATCACATAAGACTCTTGAAAACAACATTGTTTTATTTTTGGCGTTCAAATATTCCAGAAACAACATTGTATCATTTGTTTAAGGAAAAAGAAGAAGAACAATCAATGTTGATGCCAAAAGACAGCGTTATTTTTTTGGGCTATTTGAACGCTAAAACTAAAATGGCATAATTTTTCAGGAGTTTAATGTGGTATCTGTCTGTTAACGACAACATTTTATTAATGTCTGTTTACCAAAAATTATTTTAACGACTAACGTGAGTCACATTTACAAAATTTGAGGACAAAATAGAGTATTATCTCTATAATTTCTCCAAATAGGCAACGGGGGATGTGAACAACATGAATAAATGGGCTATACCCTTAAGCCCAATAACTATGAAAAAATAACCCAACATAATTTCACTTTTACCTTTCACCGTCTCTATTATCTGTTTTCACCCACATCAAACCTTAAACCCTATTTTTACCGCAGCATCCCACCGTCCCCTCCTTTGAAATGCCGTCCACCATCACCGGTCAAGAAGTTGCGTTGCACCACCGTCGCCACCTCTCCCAGAATGGAGACATTTCGTCGTTGCTCCACGCCGCACTGCTGCCTCTCCTCCATGCCGTATCATCACCTCTCCATCTCCCCTGAAGCCTGTGAAGTGTCGTCGCTACCTCCGCCCCTACTCCCCACAGCGGCACCGTGCCTCTGTTCCCAACAGCCGCGCATTCTCGACGAGTGAGAAGGCCGCCAATCGCCCAACTGCGCCGTGCACAACCGCACCGTTCTACTGGTTCCCTATGACACGCATTCTTGCCGAGGAAGAAGGTTGTCCGTCATAATAAACATCCATATCTTAGTGAAAAGAACCATCAACATACATAGTAAATATCTTGCAGAGCACGTGCATGCACAATCAAATACAAACAACAACAACAACAACAACAAAGCCTTGTCCCACTAAGTGGGGTCGGCTACATGAATCAAACGACGCCATTGTGCTCTGTCATGTATCATGTCTACAGAGAGGCCGTTTACATGTAGATCTCGTTTGACCACCTCATGGATGGTCTTCATAGGTCTTCTTCTGCCTTTCACCCCTTATCCACCTTCCATCTCATCCACCCTTCTAACTGGGTGTTCAGTCGGTCTTTTCCATCATCCTTCTTAATAGGTATATCGCTTCAGTGGTAGATCTGTCTGGCATAAATCCAAATTGGTTCTCTGTTACTTGTGTCTCTTTTCTCAACCTCCGTTCTATCACCATTTCCCATAACTTCATAGTATGACTCATAAGCTTAATCCCTCTATAATTTCCGCAACTTTGTATATCCCCCTTATTCTTGTAGATAGGTACCAAGGTGCTCTTTCTCCACTCATTAGGCATCTTCTTTGACCTTAAAATCTCATTAAAAAGCATGGTTAACCAGTTGATGCCTTTTTCTCCAAGACCCTTCCAAACCTCAATCGGAATATTATCAGGTCCTACTGCCCTGCCATTTTTCATCTACTTTAGAGCCTCTTTTACCTCGAAGTCTCGAATACTTCGATAGTAGTCAAAGTTTTGATCTTCTTCCCTTGTGCATAATCGACCAAGGCTCGGAAGAGTCTTCTGTCCCTCATTAAATAACTCGTAGAAGTAGCTCTTCCACCTTTCATTAATCTTCTCCTCTTGAGCCAATACCTCTCCATCCTTATCCTTTATGCACTTAATCTGATCCAAATCTCTCGTTCTTCTTTCCCGGCTCTTTGCGATTCTATATATACCTTTTTCTCCTTCTTTCGTGCCCAAAGACTGGTAGAGACCCTCATGTGCTCTTGTTCTTGCTTCACTTACAGCCACTTTTGTCTCTTTCTTAGCCGCCTTATATTTTTCCCAATTATCTGCATTGCGGCATAAAGACCACTCTTTAAATCATTCCCTTTTTATCTTTATCTTTTCTTGTATACTCGCATTCCACCACCAGGACTCCTTGTCTCTTGGTCCTATTCCTTTAGATTCACCAAAACTTTCTTTTGCTGTTCTTCTAATAACTTCTGCCATCTCCCTCCACATCTCTTTCGCACTTCCATTTCCATCCCACTTTGCCTCTTCTCCTACCCGTCTTAGGAAGCTTCTTTGTTCCTCACATTTCATCCGCCACCACCTCGTCCTTGGGTTCCAAAGGTATGCCTTGAACCAAACTCTCTAGATCCTCCCAAAACCTTATCTTGTGTTTTTCGTCTGAACCCACTTGCGGTGCATAGGCGCTAATCACATGGAAAGCACCTTCCTCCACCACAAGTTTGATAGAGATGATCCGATCTCCCACCCTCTTGACATCCACTACATCCTTCTTCCACTGCTTATCCACAATTATTCCAACCCCATTCCTATTCTTCACCTTTCCTGTATACCAAAGTTTGAAACTAGAAGTATCCAACTCCCTAGCCTTTGCACCAACCCATTTCGTTTCTTGTAGGCACATAATGTTAATCTTCCTCCTTGTCATGGTGTCCACCACCTCCATGGACTTTCCTGTTAGAGTGCCTATGTTCCATGTCCCAAATCTCAACCTTCTGTCGCTTCGACCTTTACCTTTTGCTTTGTGAACTAGCTTATTTACCCTCGTCCGTTCACGAAAACGCGAGAACCCTTGCTCATTTAACACTACATCCGGGCACCGATGCATCGGCTCTTGCTTCGACACCGTACTCGAGCCATACGGCGCGTTGCTTCTGGGCAGCGACCTAGCTTTAGCGCAATAATGTCTTTGATTCATGTCATGGGGGTTCGGCTATATTTTTATGTTGGTTGCCGAAGACCTAACACAACCCTCCTCCTTTATCCGGGCTTGGGACCGGCTATGTACCGCAAGTGTAACATAGCTTCTCATGCAGAATCAAATAAATCAAGTAAAATACTAATGGTATACCCAAATAAACATCCACTTTAGAATGAAAAGAACCATCCGCGTACATAATAAGATGAGCATCCGACTCAGTCGATAAGCAATAAGTAACGAGACAGCAACTGCGAAGGGCACCGACATCGGGATACAATAGTGGCGACAGTAGCACAAGATTGCGAGAAAACGGTTGCAACAAAAATAGAAAAAATTTAAAATTATGATTAAATCTAATTAATCTAAAATTTAATTTTTGAAATTAAAATTAACTTTTTTTTAATTTATTATTTTCGTTAATAAAAAAAAGTATTTTTTTTTTTTTACCAAAGATATAAGACTCAAACCCGCAACTTCTTAATTGAGTATGGAGAGACTATGTCATTTGAGCTATTACTCATTGGCAATAATTATTTCCTATTACTTTCTCTTATCCCTATGATAACATACTGTATTGAATAACATAAATTAATAAAGACAATATTTCCCTTAGGGATGGCAACGGGTCTCCATGAGGGCGGGGACATGCCCCCCGTCCCCCGCCCCCGCCTCCATTATTGGTCCCCGTCCCCGCGACGGGTAACGGGGACTCCATATCCGCTGGGGACCTGGGTATCCGCGGATATCCGTGAGTTTTCTTAAAAACGAAACAAGTTTGAAAAAATTGATCACAGAAACAAAACACCTAGAACAGAGACACTGATAACAACAAATCCAAAGAGGCACCAATAATAACAAACCACACAAATCATTTTGATAACAAAATCAAAACACAGAACAGATGATAACAACAAATTCACAGAAGATAAAAATTAACAAATGCTTTAACATAAATGAAAATTACAGAAGCTGACTTAACAAAAAGAGGATGAGCCAATGGTGGAGACTAACGATGGCAATGAAGAACGACAAAGATGGTGACCCATCACTGCTACGACAAAGATGGCGACGGCGACCCTCCCTGCTGCGATGAAGATGCCGTTGAGAGAACCCTCCTTACTACAGTGGTGCGATGAAGAAGGCGTTGAGAGAACCCTCACTTCTGTGACGAGGACGGCAAAGGCGCAACGCTCCTGACGCAGGAAGACGGCAAAGGTGCGACGCTCCTGACGCGGGAAGACGGCGATTGCACGATTTTCCTGACGCGTGAAGATGACGACGATGTTCTTTCTTTTGGGGTGGTAATCTGTGACGGTAAGGGAGTTTAGGGGTAGTGCAACGGTGAGGGGGGTTTTGGGGCGGCAGCGGGCGGTGAGAAATTGAAGAAGAGAGGTGGGTGTGGTGGTCTTGGAGTTTGAAGAGAAAAGGGGCTAGGCTAGGGTTTCATGTTTGAAAAAGATGGGATCTGAGGCATTGAGGCAGTGAGGCTAGGGTTATTGAGTGAAACTAATATATATATATATATATATATATATATATAT
>NC_029793.2:34747765-34751197 GCF_000816755.2 Arachis ipaensis | reverse complement strand
CTCCATCTCCGTCCCCCGCGAGGAAATTTTCCTCCCAAAATCCGTCCCCCAGCGGGTAATTCTCCGCGGATACCCGCCCCGCCGGGGGAAATTGCCATGCCTAATATCCCTCTTGATTCTATTGTGAGTTTCGTTCGTATAATTTTTTGTGTATATATCTTCGGGACTTCATGGACAGCCAAGTCTTTATGATTCGAAAATAAATAATGGACCTTGTTTATAACGTGTAATGTGATACGTAGATATAAAAATCCCATCTTCCTTTGCCTAAGGCGAAAAAAACACAATACCGGTTAGCAACTCAACAAATTCTTAAATGATTATAAAAAGAAATTAAAAATCGCATAAAGTATACAGATATAAATACATATAGATATACAGCAGGATATTTTACAACTAATAAATTTAAATTCACGTGATAAAATTATCGGTCAAACGAGAAAATTAATTTTGTTTTAACTAATATTTAGTCTCAAAAATTTTTCTTTCTCTTTTGGATTTTATGCCCGATGTCTATAAAAAAAATTAATATTTAGTCTCAAAAAATTTAAATATATTTTTTTAAACCAATAATAAAAAATTAAAAACAAGTAGAGAATGAGAGAAAACAAACTAACTTTAGTTAGTAGAACAGTTAGTTTGTTCTTTCACTTAAATAAATATCAATGAATCCAATTTTGCTTTATGTATATAATAATTTATTGACTAATGAGAAATTTTTAAATAGAGTTCAGATTCACGCTGATTAATTTTTGATTTGTCAAACTAGAGATACCGTGAGGAAAAATAAAAAGAGAATGAAAGTAAACAACAATTAAAACAGAAGAAGTTAACAGAATTCAAAAAAATTAGTTCACAAATTTTGTTCTTAAACTATTATTGACAATTGAATTTTTTAGTAAGTTTCATAAATAAATTAATTGGGCTTTAAATTTACGCAATTGCAACTTTATGAAATAGGTTACATCTTTATACATGATGTAGTGGTTTGTAGTTTGCACGTAATCTACTATAGGTAGCGCAAATTACGTTGAAAATGTGTCATGCAGAAACTGCTAGAGGGTGTCGCAGTTTCTGAAGAACCTGGACCATGCATAAATCACTGCAAGATCTAGCAGTTTATGAAGAAACAGTGGACAGTATAATCCGCTAGGGCTATAGCGGATTACATGTTGCAGAGGCATTCCATTGTGATGCATCGATGTGGTAGACGGCAACTTTAACTCTGCTTCCATTAGCATCCTCCAGAGGCATCATAAAAGCTATGGTAGTTTTTGTCTTGTGGCAATAAGATGCGGCATAAGGATAATTCCGTTTATAGTACACACCTATGATCTCATGGTTTATCTTCTTCACACCAAAGGCAATGTTGATAACTTTGCAGCTTTGTTTCATTGCTTGTTATGGTGGACACTACATCAATATTTTTTTTCCAAGTTTTGAAGTGTTTAAACTCACCATAAATTCTAATGAATTGAAGTAGCACAATACTTCTCTTCACCTTTAATCCCTGCTAACATAATGATAGAGTAAACATATAATAACATTAGAATATATAAGTTGGGATTCAAAAATTTTTTAAGAATCCATCATGATAAGTCAATAGATTGACCACTAATAAGGAGTTGATTGGTTTGGTCATTTTTATTTTCATTTTTTTAGATTCTTCATCGCTCTCTCTTAGTTTTTCTGTAGCTTGCAGTTGTAGGTATCTGACTTTATGATGTCTCACACTACTCTTTTCTTTTGGCGTTTATTGGATTAAATCTGATTATCATCTGTTATATGCTTAGGGTGATGTATGTTCTCGGGTAACTGAAATTTTGAGAGCAAAATTTTTCTTTTAGGAGAGTAGAATTTTACAACATAGTTTTCGGGTGCACGAAAATTTTTTCTGAAGATACGGAGTTATCCAGAAGATTAGTAAAGGAAGCACTTCTGCTATATTAATAAGCACCTCGATATTCATCATCATCAGTCATCACTAAGCAATGACCTCTTTTGATATAAGCTCGACGACACAGTTGCAAAGAACCTAGTTTTTGAGCCGTTTCGGTTAGGAGTTTTAGACTCTGGTTTTCGTAGCTAGTCTCTGTTTGACGAGTCGAACTCGATTCATATAAGAAGAGAAATAGTAATATAATATTATAATATTATTTTATCTGTTTTAGTAAAAAATAGGAGATCGGTTTAACCGGATTCACAATCTTCTGGTGCAGGTTAACATCAGCACTCTCTGATGACTTTAGCAATGCTAATGCCTCATCATACCTTCTATTCTCATGTTAATCATGTTACTAATGTCATTTATACTAGTAGCTCAGATACTAATCTCTAAATGTGTTGTTACTGGTGTTCTAATACATCTAGTTTTAGTAATTATACACTTGAAATATTTTAATATTATTTTAAATCACCATCCACACCAGCCAATCACGGCTCTCCCTTTACCCCCAAGACCTCCAAGGCTGCTTCATTTCCTCTTTGTGGCCAAAAACACCAAGGAGAGAAAAGAGAAAAAAGTTATTGGTTCTTGATCTTCAAAACTTGATTTCTTCTGAACTAAAACTCAAATCAAAATTCTAATCCAATCAAAGTGATTCTCTCTTCTTTCTCTTCATAACCATGTGACTTATCAATATTGGAAATAAGGTAAGATGGTTGTTCTTCCTCTCTTTAGCTTTGGTTTCAAGAACACATGCATAAATATGTGTTTTTTTATGTTCTTCCATAGGTATCATGCTTAGATTGACTTGAGGGCCAAGGAACTTCAAATTCCAGCAAGATTAAGGTGAGGAATCGCATCCTAACTGGTGATTGAAGGTTCGGTTAGTTAGAGTTTTGAGGATTTAAAGTTTTTCTTGATGTGATTTAAGAGAAAAATGTGCTCTAGGAACATCTTGAAGCATAATCGAATTAGGAGCTGCAAATAAAGGTAGGTTTGGTAAAATTAATCTTGATTAATTGTGTTTGAATTGTGTGATTATAATATGATTTGGTTATGCTTGAAATTGATTATTTATATGAGTGATTCTTGATGAAATTTTGATAAAAATTTGATGAAATTTGATGAAATTCAAGCTATGAATTTGTGTTCTTGGGCATATGAAAAAATCGAAACCTTAACTCTCAAATTAGGGTTGAAATTGTGTTGAAATCAAGTGGAAATTAAGAAGTTATGGTGGCTGCCATTTTATTTTAAATTATGGTGAAAATTGATTATGGAAAAGATTGAAAAACGGGTAAGAGTCAAAGAAAGAACCTGAAGAATTTACGAAGAATACGAATAACACTTTGAGTTTGATCAATAACATGAAGAATAACCCATTGAACTTGGGAGGGGCTAAAATGATAATATTTTTGTGTTTGTGGGGGGAAGTGTATAATACTAAAAGTTTAGGGAGTTAGAGTATAAATATAAAAAATTAAGGG
>NC_029793.2:34743705-34747749 GCF_000816755.2 Arachis ipaensis | reverse complement strand
GCGAAAAACTAATTTTTTTTCTAAAAGTATTAAGAAGACAACTTTAAGTTCAGAATCTTATTATTACCTTCATAAAACACTTAAGGAGTGGTAATAACATATTAGTGAGACAAAAATAAAATGTTGAAGAAAAGACAAAAATCGAAAAAAAAAAAAGTCAATAAAATTTTAATGGCAAAGATAAAGGGTGATTAGAGAAGCGATCTAGGAACAATATAGTTAGTATTTGAATTGCTCTTAGGGAATTTGAAGTTTTTTGGCCCTCAAGTCAAGTTAAGGATGATATCTAACGAAGAACATCAAGAAAACACATGTTTATGCATGTTTTTTTGACACCAAAAGCAAAGGGAGGAAGAACAACCATCTCACCTTGCCTTGATAAGTCACATGATTATGAAAAGAAAGAAGACAGAATCATGCATACTCATGGCTGCAAAATCTTCAATTCTTCAATTTTTTATGATTTATTCACTTTTGCATGCTTTTGCTCCATCTTTCAAACTATTCTTGTCCTGAAGTAAAATGAAAATAAAATATAAAAATATGTCTAGTTGAGCATTTGAATATTATTTTCAGCAAAAATATTTAAAAAAAAAGTACAAAATCAAAAATGATATTTTTACGTTTTCAACTTTTTTTTTAGTTAGAAACAATGAAAATATTTCCAATCTAAAACATGGTATTTTCAACTGTACTTTCATTTTTAAAGCCATTTTTAACTGTACTCCTATTTTTAAAGTCAGATTCAATCGTGTTTCTATTTTGTGTATTTTATTTATTTTATATTTATACATCATATTTATCATATTTTTTTTAATATTAATATAATTTATTTTTGTATTTAAAAATATCAATATTAAATATTTTTATCTTAAAATCACATTATTTTTTTAAATACCATGACCGTTTTTTCTTTAACAAAATAAAAAAAAATAATAATTTGTTATGAAAATAATTTATTGGTGTGTACATATATTTTCTCTGCTACACCAATACATTGCAATGGAATGTCTCTACAATATATAATTCGTTACAGTTTTTAGGAGATTACGTTAGAAATCGCTAAACCCTACAGTAATTTATACATGGTCTAAGTTTTTTAGAAATCGCGATGCCCTCTAACAATTTTTATATGGTACATTCTTAACGTAATAGCGGATTATGTCAAATTACAAATCACTATTGTGTAGCAGTTTACATAGAATTAAAATAGATCAAAGATATAGTCTATTTCAAAAGTTACAATTGTTTAAATTTAAAGTCTAATTAATTTATTTATATAATTTGCCCCTTAGATTTTTTAAAGGATGTATCATGTATGTATGTAAATTCAATTTCAAACAATTGGATAATTAAATATTCATTTAATGGAAAAGATCAATAACCAACAATTATTCAGGTTCTAAAACTTAAATTAGTGAAGCTAAATATTTAATAATTTAAAAATTCAATTAATGTTTAATCAGAATTGAATTAAATTAATAAAATAATATATTTATCTAAAAAATATATGTATTTTTTTTAAAAAATAATTTTTATATTTTATTATTTTAAATTATTTTTTTTATTTTTAGTTAATTCATTGACAATTAATTGTTATCTTAAATCAACCTGGTCTATTAGCGATTGATCTTTTATTGTTCTCCTAGCCCGTAGCTATTACCCATTATGGCCCCATGGGTGAGGCTGAGCAGTGAAGAGAGATCATCATAAAGCACTAAGATATTTATGAATATTTATCATCGGTCCATAAAAATATTCGAATATTTATTTATTTTGGTTTCAACAAATTTTAGATCAGATATTTTAATTTTTAACTAAATTATTCAATTAATCTTTAATAATTAATTGTATCAGTTATTTAAATTTTTTGCTTCATTAATTTTAATAGAAAATAAAATAATCTTTGATTTATTTTATCTTTTGTTAAAATTGATAGAAAAAGTTTTTATATTTATTTTTAGTCCTATTTATAAAATTAATGATATAAAATCACATTTTATTCCCTTAATTATTAAAAAAAATTGAGAGAATATATTTCCTTAAAACTCTTCCAAAAGTTAAAACAAGAAAAAAGAACACTTTGTTTTTTACTCCCTAGAAAAAAGTGAAATAAACTGATGAAAGAAGTGACCAGAAACAAAACAACACGTCACTCCAATATTTAAGAATTCTCATACTTTTCTTCTGCTTTTTCTCGAAGTATCAGCTTATTGTCTCCTCTTCCTCCTCCTCTTCCAAGTTCCAACTATCAAAAGTACAAACCTCAGTTTCTGTCCTTTTACCATTCCAAAGGGTTTGTTTGTTCTCTAATGGAAGAGCTTCAAAATTGGATCAGAATACTTAACCAACTCTTTTCTTTCTTCTTCAACTGAGTTTCATTCAGTTGTTCAACACCTTTAGAAAAAAAAGGTAGTAAAAAATGGTATTTATTTTATACAAAATTCAATTAAGCACCGTCTCTTATTTTATTCAGCAGTCAAAACAGAATTCATGAAAAGCAAAGCAGAAAGAAACCTTTCTTCTTATTTATTATTTTTCCCCTTTCTTTTTTTGGGTCCCTGGCTATTCATATTTCGTTATGCTTTCTCAAAGAGGAAATCATGGTCCACACTACAATTGGGTTTTTGAGACAATGGCTGAAAGCAATGCCATATATATTCAGAATAACAGAAACTTTTTCTGAATTGCTTTTGACTTTTAGCTTCAAACCAAACATAACCAGATGCTATGTTATTAAATATTACGAGTTTCTCTTTTGTTAATTTCCATTCCTTTGCATTGAAATTCTAGATGCATTGCTAGAAGGGAACCTGGAATCAGCATAAGAATGACCATATAGTTTCTTTTATTATTATTTTTTATATTTTATATTAGCTCCTGAGATTTAAGCGCAGATTTCTTTTTTTTTTTTCCCTTTTCTTTTACATCATTAGCATATAGATATGTATATGCATTTAAATTTTCTCTCCCTTGAAGTGTTGAATTTCTAATCCGTGACTTAAATTTTCGTTGTTCAGAGCCTCAAAAACTGTTACAACGGGAAGAACCTCTTAACAGCTTAAAAGTGGTGGCTCAACAGTAGCATTACTAATTTCTTCAAAGTTTTGATGGGTCATCTTTCTTCAATGTTCAATGGTTTGGCAAAATCACTGGCAATTAAGAAAGGGAGGAATTCAGAAAGATGCAGCGGAAGAGAAGCGGCGGAAGCGATGGCAAAGGAAGCAAAAAAGAATGAGTTCTTGTTATGTAGCTCAGGCACTGTTAGTGTTGATGGCTCAAACAACTTCGCCTCAGTTTTCTCCAAAAGAGGCAAGAAAGGAATCAATCAAGATTGCTGCATAGTCTGGGAAGTATGTACAAACATTGACACAAACATTATTTTCTTTAGGCAAGAAAAGTTTTATACAAAGGTTCACTCAATAAAAGTAAATTAATAATTGATAATAATTAGGTGATTTAATTTATTTGACTAAAATATTATTTAATAATTTTTAATTATTAAGAGTTTCCACCTTAAGTTGGTTGAGAGTGTACATCTATCTATACGAAGTTGATAATTCAAAATGAGTTTTCACCATTTAACTTAACTACGCTAAGATTGCTGTAAAGAGTGAGAGGTACTTGCAATCATTGCCATAATATTTTTGTATGCATATTTTATTCAACTAGTCTAATTTTGATGCATTGACAGTGTAAAATGTTTTACACAATCTTGTAATCACATTTGTTCTTTTAGTTGACCATTCGTGCGTAGTATTATATAATTAAATGTACGTATAAAACTACTTTACATTAACGTGCATCAAAATTAAATTCTTTATTCAACTTCATCTTTGTTAGTGTGTTTGTTAAGCATTATATGCATTATATTGCAATGAACATATATTTTGGACATAGTTGTTGATATTCATTATTTGTTCATGGATGTTATGATTATTACAGGAATTTGGGTGCCAAGAGGACACGATCTTCTGTGGGATCTTTGATGGGCATGGGCCATGGGGTCACTTTGTGGCGAAAAGAGTGAGAGAATCAATGCCG
>NC_029793.2:34742715-34743681 GCF_000816755.2 Arachis ipaensis | reverse complement strand
CTTGATCTTGACCCAGATTCTGGAGATGCCGATGTTGAGGCAGAGAAGATGCAAAACTGTTTTAACATATGGAAGCATTCCTACTTGAAGACTTGTGCTGCCATTGATCGAGAACTCGAGCAGAATCGCAAGATCGATTCGTTTTTCAGTGGAACCACTGCCCTCTCCATTGTTAGACAGGTAATCTTGATCTTTAGGGGTCATTAGGAAGCATCCTTGATTACACTTGCATGGTTTGATTTCACATTAGTCCACTCATTCATCACATGATTGCAAATTTGCAACTTTAGTAGCTAACTTGTGAGTTTTACAATACAAAATGCTATTGGTACATCAGAATTATTCACTGAAATCAGTCACCGATATATTTGTGTATAAATATACGTGTGATTTAATTTATTTTCAACGTGTATTTATATTCTAGTATGTATTTTATACTAGTAGTTAATTTTAGTGGCTAATTTTAGTGTACACATAAGATAATCCTTTATAATATATCATTCCAAATCAGTGGTGAGGAGTTGTTCTTGAAAAATGAAAACTCATCCAAATTTTGAGGACAGATTCTTAATTAGACGGAGGGTCATAGACTAAAGTATTTTTAATGATAGACTCTCCATATGAACATCCCATGCCTAACTAAAAAATAAAAATCACTTTTTTTTTTCTTGTTTAATCTGATAAACAGGGTGAACTAATTGTAATTGCAAACGTTGGTGACTCGCGTGCTGTATTAGCTACAACATCGGATGATGGGAGTTTGGTACCAATTCAGCTCACAGTAGATTTCAAGCCCAATCTACCTCGTAAGTCTATTCCTAATCAACTAATCATTAGTGGAGAGTTTTAAATATTTTTATTTAATAAAAACAAAACAAATATATTTATAAGCTTAAATTTTTTATATTTTTAATAAAAAAAATTTAATTTGTAAATTTAATATATATCCATAAAAAACAAAATAAA
>NC_029793.2:34729981-34742529 GCF_000816755.2 Arachis ipaensis | reverse complement strand
AATTAATAAAATAGAAATTCAAACATGAATAACCAATATAAACTCTTTACAATATGCATCTAATAATTCAATCTCACCGTTCAAACAATATATATCCACTAATAAAGTAATAATTCATACCACGCAAATGATAGATATTTGTACAAGAGAAAAGAGAAAAAAATAAAAATATTATTTATATATTAAAATTAGTCACTAAAATTAGTTATCAATGTATTTGTGTATAAATATATATGTTCAATTTATTTTACTATGTATTTAAAATCTAACATATATTTTATACTAATGACTAATTTTGATAAACAATTAACATGTTTATAAAAAAAATACAAATTTTCATTTCTCATAATATAGTGTGTTATTTGTTGTATTGACTCTGTACTAGATATTGTACTGCTTTATCCAATATTATCTACTACTTTATTTAGTAGTAGTACACAATAGATAAAAAATAAAAATATTATGTATAATAAAAAAATCAGCGATAATACTAGAGAGATAATAATATATTTATTACATATAAAATTGTATAATTATTTTAAATTTTATATTTTAATATATTTATATAAATAAATGATTTTTTATGTTGTATAATTGATAAAAGAAATGGAGAAATGTAATATGTTGCACTTCACTCTTGTATATATATATATTTTTGTGTTAAGAGTTATTGACAAGAAATGAAAGAATATAAAAAAGATTTCTTTTACACTATAAGAGAAGTGTGTAAAAAATTATCATTTCTCAAAGATTACATCTAATGTAATGAGTATACATAACATGCCTTGTACTAGACTGATTATGCTACACTAGAACCACTCAAGCTTGTGATGAATGTTGCATGGTGCAGAGGAAGCAGCTCGAATACTGGAGTGCCAAGGGCGAGTCTTTTGCTTAGAAGACGAGCCGGGGGTGCACAGGGTATGGCTGCCGGACGAAGAGTCGCCGGGGCTGGCCATGTCTAGGGCACTTGGTGACTACAGCGTCAAAGAGTATGGCCTAATATCGGTGCCTGAGGTAACCCAATGGAACGTAACCACCAGAGACCAGTTTGTTGTGCTAGCTACTGATGGGGTATGTAGTACACTAACACCAGTACTTTTCTTTTGAAAATTACTTGAATTAACTAAGTTGTTCTCATGTAGAGTTAATAATTGAAAATTATTAAATAATAATTTAGTTATATATTTTAAATTATTTAACAATTTTCAATTTTTATATAAAGTGATCTATATCTAAGTCTTCGCGATTAACTTAATGTTTTTTGTAGGTGTGGGATGTAATATCGAACGAAGAAGCGGTGGAGATTGTATCTTCAACAGCAGAGAGAGGAAAGTCAGCAAAACGTTTGGTGGAGTGCGCGAAGCGTTCATGGAAACGCAAGAGGGGTGGAATTGCCATGGATGACATCTCTGCCATTTGTCTTTTCTTTCACTCTCCTTGTAACCTTCTTGATAACCAACTTGCCACCCTAAACTAAATTATTATCTTGTCAAAATGGGCACCTGAATTGCACGTCATGTTCTGCTTCAGAGGGAAAAATTATTATTCCTTTCTTCTGATTCTTCTAACTTTGTAAAATTAGGAAAGGGATAAGTACTTTTTTCGTCCCCAGAGTCTGGAGTCGAAATCAAAATCGTCCCCGACCTTTTTTTTTATTAAAATCATCCTCAACGTTCAAAAACGCTTTAAAATCATCATTTTCCGAATTTTTTGATCAAAATACCCTCATCATCATCATTCTCCTCTTCACCTTCCTCACCAACATTACCACCAACCACCATCAACACCAACACCACCACCACCACCAACCAACACGAACACCAAGACCACCAAACAGCAACAACACCCTCACCCCACTCCCTCACCGTAACCCCCCTAACGTTGAGAATGATTTTAATAAAAAAAAGTTTGGGGACAATTTTAATTTTGACTCCAGATCTTGGGGACGAAAAAAATACTTATCCCATTAAAAAATATTGATTTTTTTAAAAAATTTACCAGATTAAGACGAATTTAAATTAAAATCACATGGTGCTATTTTTATTTTTTTTCAAAACATATTAAAAAATTGTAAAGTGCGAATTCTAATTTTTTAAAAGAAAGAGGTAAACACCAATTTAGTATCTAAAAAATTTAGACATTGATAAAATAGTACCTAATAGTTGTTGTCGACAAAATGGTTCCTCGTTTAACTCCATTTTCATTAACGAAAAATACTGAGTTGACAAAAAAATTTGATAAAATTCCTAATTTATCCTTAATTTAGTTCTACTGTCACTCTTTCTCTCTTTCAAAAACTCTTTTATATTCCTCTTTCTTCCTCTTCTCAAATAAAAATGGATGATGATCATCATCAAACTTACAATATTGCTATCAACAGGCCAAACTCATCTATTCTTTTAAGGAAAGATAGAAACTTTAGCAACTAATGATAATCAAAATTTATGAATAAACCAATTTCTTTATTCATAATTACTCACAAAATTTCAAGAACAAGGATGTGAGGAAGAAGAAAAATGAAAGTGTAACCAGAAAGAAACATAAAAACAACGACAATCAAATATAATCAAAACAACACACATTGAAGCAATAATCAAAAAGAAGAAAAATGAATACAACGCTGCATAAGAGCCTGGCAAAGTTCATCCGAACCACACCAAAGTATCTTCTCCGTCAACGAAAAAGATCTCCACCGCCAAAAACACTATCACCACCTCCACAACGGAGACGAGAAGAAGAACACAAATACCATATATGATTCTTATGGTCTCATGAAGAATTAGCAGCAACAGCTGCCATGGAAGAAACATAGGACACTGCGATATTTTTTTCAGCAATGTGGCTCTCTCTCTCTCTCTCAAGAACACAAATACTAGATATGATTCTTATGGTCTCATGAAGAATTAGCAGCAGCTGCTGCCATGGAAGAAACTTAGAGCACTGCGATGTTATTTTTCAACAATGTGACTCTCTGAATTTTCTATTCTCTTTCTCCTTTTCTCTAGATCTTGATCTTTCTTTTCTTCTAGATTTATCTTTTTTATTTTTTATCTACGAGAAAATTTTTTTTTTTTGTTATTATTGATGAAGAACAAGATGATGATGAAATCGTGTGGTGAGAAGTTAGAGTGATGGTATAATTAGAATATGGTGAGAGGTTGGTGGCGGCAAAAAGTGTGAAGGGGAGGAAGGGGTTGGAAGAGGATGGGATTAGGATTTGTGACTAAGGATCGATGATGATCCTCTAGTTTCTTCTGTGAAAAAGGAGAAAGAAAAAAAAGAGCATGAATACAAGAAGGAGTTTTTGAAAAAGAGAGAGAGTGGCAGTAGAACCAAGGATAAATTAAAAATTTTATCAATTTTTTGTCCAACTTAATATTTTCTGTAAATGAAAATGGAGTCAAACGATGAATGATCATTTTTGTCAAATTAAAAATCATGCAGAAATCATTTTGTTGATAACATCTGTTATGTATCATTTGTCAACGCTTGAATTTTTCGAATACCAAATTAATATTTACCTGTAAAAAATCATATGGTGCAAATTAAAAAAATCAAATTTGTAGGGTACGGGTTTTTATAAAACTTTTAAAATTAAAAAATAAGAAAAATACATGGTGTGATTTTAACGAGGAACTAATCTCTTCCTACCATTTCCATTGACATGGCAGTTTCCTCTCATTTATGAGTAATACACACTTCTCAAGCATCTATGTATTTCACCATTTTTTGTAGAATATTAAAATCTATTTTTGTCAAGATGACAAGATAGGATAATTAAAAATTAATATCTAATTTATTTTTGAAATTTGAAATCGAATTTAATTTGACTCTTAAATTTTAATGGACTCAAATTAGATCCCAAACTTTACAATTGTAACTCATCTCAACTCTTGAGCTAATTTTTGTTAATGACGTATTGAGTTGATACATTAATTTGTTGTGATTTAGATTCCTCATACAAATTCCATGTGATCAAGACTTATCAGAGCTAAAAAAATTTGATTGTTTCTTCCAGAGCTACAAAAGTTTTAAATTGAACTTGTTATTGTCGTCTTCATAAGGATGTTGGAGAACCAATTAAACTTCTAGAAGATCTAATAGGTTTTAGTCACATAGAATTTAGACGAAGAGTCCAAATCTTAACAAGTTATCGTACAAAATCAACATGCTGTTTACGAAAATTAGGGATCAATTTGTGTAACACCATAACCTTTAGCAGGTCATGATCGTACCAAAAGTGAGGCGTTACTGACCTGTTTTCCTTATTTACTATTTAATATTGAGCCTTTAGTTCGATATCGCATTTCAATTTTATCGGATGTGCCAGAAAATTTTGTTTCTATTAACTAAAATTGTATATCAAAGATCACCAAACAATAGTAATCACATAGTTATTACTAATAATAAATGTTATACAAATAAATTCAACATAAAACTCGAATACAATTCCTATCTCTCTGTATAAAATAAAATCTTAAATGACAGAGGCGAGAAAATTCTATGAAAGCAACTCAACACATAAACTTAACTCAAATAAGACTAATAATTGCCCACAGCTTCAAACTGAGTCTTCGAACCTGTGTCACTGAAAGTTAAGGGTGAAAGATTTTGGGGTGAGAACAAACCACACATTCTCATTAGGGAATGAGAATGCCGAAAAAATAATGATTAAAATGCAAATAATTAACTTTACTTAATAAAACTACTTTTATCAAATTTAATCAAATAATAATACCTATGAAAATATTATTTAATTATCAACTTACAATTTATGTTTTTTAAATAAAGACTCTAATTCAATAATTAGAAATAATCAAATTAATTTTCTTTAAAATTATAAAATAAAATTCAAAATCTAATTATTCAAATTAGCGCATATAAAATTCTCATTGTTTTTAAATCACTAAATCACTAAAGCTTTAAATTAATAATAAGAAAGTACTCAATTAATACAAAAATTTCTGAAAATATGCTCTCAAATAAATAAAATAAATCATAAATAATTTATTATTTAATTTAAAATTTTATTTTTTTATTTAACCCTACGATATTTGACATAATTACCATTTTAAAATAAATAAATAAAAGTACAAAATTGTAATTTGATCCAAGTTATATTTTGATTATTGAATAGATACAGTGGTGCTTATTGAGCTACTAAAATATGAATTGAGTCAACTTAGAAACCAAAAACTGCTCCCTTCTTCAAAAAAAAAAAAGATTATTGAGTTAAATTATAATTTGGGGCTTTCATTTGTTTGTTTTACAATGGTAATTGTGTCAAATATTGTAAGGTTAACATGAAAAAGAGAAATTTTGAAATCAAACTCATCCGATCCTCTTTATATATTGTTATATATTTGAGTCAATCAAAATAATTATCACTAATCTATATATAATTATAATAATTATTGAAGGATATTTTGATTAAATCACCGCAAGAAAACACAACATTTGTAATAAAAATACTGTATCAAAATTTAACTTATTACAGATTATATATAATATTTTTGTAACAATAGATATATTTTATTACAAAAATATATATTGTTGCAAAATTTTAGTATCTTTCCTAACTAGCATATGATTTTGTTACAAAAAGTCATAATTTTTTGCAACAAAAATATTTTTCCTACAAAATTATATTGGCTTTTGTTTTAAAATCTTAAAATTTTTTTATCAATATCTTTTATTGTTTTAAATTTTTTTATATTTTGTATTCACATTTTATTTTGTTTAAAAATATTAATTTTTAAAAAAATTATACCTTCAATTATTCAAGAAATTAAGTCTCATAATTCAATTACTTAATAATCTTTGATAAGTTAAAACAATTCTAACAATTATACTTAAAGAAAAAATTACTGCTTAAATATAATTATTAAAAGAAGACTAAAAGGTCAATAGTTTCCAATAATTACTACTTTAATTTTATTTGTCTGAAGATTATTAATTCCAAAAAATTTGTTTAATAAACTAATAAAATGTGACTTAAAAATATATAAAGCTAGCGCTTCAATATATATAGCTTTGAAATTTAAATAATGTAAAAAAATAAGAAAATTAGATAATTTAATTTGAACAATGAGAATTTAGAACTCAATGTTGTGAATCAAAATGAATTAAATAAATGGTTAAAAATTCTATGTTTGAATAATTACTTGAACTTATTTGCACCTACCTAATTTATTTTAATAATTACATGTACAAGATGTCTCTAGTACGGGTTGAGAGATGGATTGAGAACTTGCGGGTTGAGGCAGATGCCGGATCACTTGACTGGAGCAATGGGGGGAGGTACCTGCAAAGACACTCCGACGCTCAAGTCAGAATGGATCTGAGAGGTATAAAGTGTGAGGAATGAATGAATACCTGGAGGGACCTGGGTCCTCTATTTATAGGTGATGGTGAATATCTTATCTTATCTTATTTAGCTAAGATAAGGGAGACGTTTGAATTATCTTATCTTATCTTACTTGATTAAGATAAGGGAGACGTTTGAATTCGAAAGTTGGTTAGGAGCTCTAGTGGGCCGGTTCCGGGCCTTCTGGAAGGGCAAAGCGGGTCGGACCCGGGTAACCGGATTCGGGGACCGTTCCGGGTATAGAATCTGTGGGCTGGATCCGTAACAGTTGCCCCCGGAGCGAGAGAGTGAGGGTGCTCAGTCTCATCGCTGGAGGAACCTTTTCCTTGCCGTTGTGGTTTGGCAAGGAGATCGTTGTTTGGTTTTTCCACTCGAGGTCGACGATTTGGGGAGTTCCTGGCCGTTTCATGGTCAGGCGAGGAGCGCATTGTTTGGGTGTTTCATCACATGCCGGGTTTGATGACCGTAACAGTTGTCCCCGGAGCATGAGAGTATGCTTTCTTGGTCTCAATGCTAAGTCGTTGGAGAGTCTGATCCTCTGTAGTTCGGGAGACTGTGAAGGGCCTGAAAAAGGCGTGACGTCATCCTGCACCAATTGGTAGGATGTTGGTCAGTCTGGCTTTCTACGAATTGGAAGACCGTCCTCATGCTTCTTTTGTGTGGCCTTTTTTTTTTGGGCTGTTATTGTGAACTTATTTTAGACCTCTTAGTGGGCCGATTTTGTTTATTTAGCTTATTTGGATTTCCATTTTGTTGGCTTTGCGGGTGATCGATTCATGAGTCACTATTTTTGTTATTTGGATATCCGTTATGTTGGTCTCAGGGTGATCGATCCCCGGGCTGCCATTTTTTATTTGGATACCCGTTTTGTTATTTAGATATCCGTTTTGTTGGCCTAGGTGTGATCGATTCCCGAGTAGCCGTTTACTTATTTGGATATTCGTTCTGTTATTTGGATATCCGTTTTGTTGGCATCAGGGTGATCGATCCCCGGCCCGCCATTTTTTGTTATTTGGATACCCGTTTTGTTATTTGGATATCCGTTTTGTTGGCCTAGGGGTGATCGATTCCCAGGTAGCCGTTTACTTATTTGGATATCCATTTTATTATTTGGATATCCGTTTTGTTGGTCTCGGGGTGATCGATCCCTGGGTAGCCGTTTACTTATTTGGATATCCGTTCTGTTGGCCTCGGGGTGATCGATCCCTAGGTAGCCGTTTACTTATTTGGATATTCGTTCTGTTATTTGGATATCCGTTCTATTGGCCTCGGGGTGATCGATCCCCGGGCCGCCATTTTTGTTATTTGGATACCCGTTTTGTTATTTGGATATCCATTTTTTTGGCCTAGGGGTGATCGATCCCTGGGTAGCCGTTTACTTATTTGGATATCCGTTCTGTTATTTGGATATCCGTTCTGTTGGCCTCGGGGTGATCGATCCCCGGGCCGCCATTTTTTGTTATTTGGATACCCGTTTTGTTATTTGGATATCCATTTTGTTGGCCTAGGGGTGATCGATCCCTGGGTAGCCGTTTACTTATTTGGATATCCGTTCTGTTATTTGGATATCCATTCTGTTGGCCCCGGGGTGATCGATCCCCGGGTGTAGCCGTGTTTACTTTGTGTCATCAGACGGGGCAATGCTTTTGAAATAATGAATTTCATTTGTGGTTTGGGCCTCGTTAAAACCTCCCGATGTGGGTAGGAAAGAGTGCCCAGTAAGAAAATATACGATTGAATAACTTAAGCAATAAATGAAAGTGAAGAAGGCAAAATATAAAAGGTAAAGAGATAGTCTTAAACGACCTCGATCTTGTTGCTTTGGAAGGATGTTTCTTTATATAGTAGCGTCGTAAGTTAGTGGAATTTCAGGATCTTGGGAGCTTGGTCCCATCTAGTCTTTCGAGCCTGTAGGCTCCTTTTCCGATTACCATCTTGATTTGGTAGGGACCCTCCTTGTTGGGCGTGAGCTTCCCTTTTCCGGGAGTGGGTAGACCGATGTTGTTTTGTCGTAAGACGAGGTCTCCTGGTCCGAAGTCTCATTGTACCGTGTTGCCATTGTACCTTAGGCTTATTCTCTATTTTAGGGCTAGCTCCCGTAGGTGTACTATACTCCTGACCTTGTCTGCAAGGCCCTACTTTGCTTCTTTGTCATTTCCTCCCATGGTTCTACATGGACTTTGGTGTGCATCGAGGTCGGAAAGGAAAATGCCTGCTGCGTCTCAGGATCTCTTGCGTGGGGCTAGGCTGGTGTTGTCGTATTCTACCGTGGTTTCCCGGTCTCCGTGGATGGTTCTGACAGAGCCATCTTCTGCCGTGAACTTCATTATAAGGTATTTGGTAAAGATGACGGCAGAGAGGTCGTTGATTGTTTTTCTTCCGATGATGACGTTATGAGCGGTGGAGTTCTTGAGGACCACGAACTCGGACAGGATTGTCTTCCTCTAGCTTCCCGTCCCTATGGTAAGGGGAAGAATGATGGAACCGTCTGGCTTGAGGAAGTTGTCTCCGAGTCCGGTTACTCCATTGCGGTGTGTCTGGAGGTTGTCGTTGCGGAGTCCGAGCTTGTCGAAAGCTCCTCTGAAGAGGATGTTGAAATCTGTTCCCGTGTCCACCAGTATTCTTCTTACTAGCCCGGTTCCAATCTTTGCCGAGATGACGAAGGGGGCGTCTTCTGCCGAGGTGCCATGCTGGCAATCCTCGGGGGAGAATTTATCGCTCTATTGGTGGTGGCGGTTGAGGTTTGGTCTCTGACTGCCAGGATCTTGAGATCCTTCTTCAGTGCTGATTTTGATTTCCCTGGGGTGTCTTTCCCTGTGATGACGTTTACGATAATGGTCGGATCTATTTCAGAGCTTTCCCTAGAGGCTTGTCTCTGTGTCCTCGGGTTACGTCCTTTTTTTTTTGGTGATCTGTCTTTTTCCGCGCGTCTTGGCTCCCTGATGACTTTGGCAAACTCGGAGAGTTTGCCATCTCGTATGGCTTGCTCGAGGGCGTCTTTTAGGTCGAAACAATCTTGTGTCCTGTGTTCGCATCCTTGGTGGTAGTCGCAGTACAGGGTCTTGTTGCCGCCCGTTCTTTCCTTGAGTTGTCGGGTCCTTGGGAGAATACCTTGATCGGCTATTTGGTGGTATATCTTGGTGATCGGGGCCGTCAGAGGTGTGTAGTTAGAGAATTTTCCGATTCTGGGGGGCTGGTTTACGTTTGCTGGTTTGGGATGTTCTTTATGGTTTTCTCTTGGTGGAGGGTTATGTCGAGGTGTCGTGCTGCCGTGCTGCCGTTTATTGGCGGCTACGACTTGACTTACTTCCTCGTCGTTTATGTACTCCTTTGCGATACTCTGGATCTCGTGCATGGTCCACACCGGTCTGGTAGTGAGGTGTTTCTGGAAGTCTTCATTCATGAGCCCGTTAGTTAGGCAAAGGCTTTCAACTAAGCCCGTGAGTCCGTCGACCGTTAAACATTCATCGTTGAAGCGATCGAGGTATTTTCTCGTGAACTAGTCTTGTCTCTGGGTGACTCCCAATAAGCTGATGGGGTGTTTAGCTTTGGTGATTCTGGTGGTGAATTGGGCCATGAACTTCCGTGAGATATCGTGGAAGCCAGTTATGGATCCATTGGGGAGGGCGTTGAACCATTTAATCGCTGGCCCAGCTAGGGTTACCGGGAAGGCCCTACCTAAGACCGCGTCAGTGGCCCCTTCCAGGTTCATCCTGGTCTTGAAGGCCGTTAGGTGCTCCTGGGGGTCCTTGGTTCCGTCGTACTTCATATCCGTAGGTTTGTTGAAGCATTTAGGGAGTTTTGCTTTCAGGATTCTTTCAGTGAAGGGAGTGGCTCCCATTATCACGTGGTCACTTCTTGTGCGTTTGGCCTCTCGATGTCGTCGGTCGTCGTCCATGTCATGTTGATGAGCCGGGTTGCGTGAGACGCTGCGATCATACCTTTTGCCGTGTCGTCATTCAGGCATCCTGTCGTGTCCGTAGTCACAGGAGATGCTGCGATTGTATCTCTTGGCATGTCGCCGTTCTGGCGATCCGCCGTGCTTGGTTTCATGGCGAGATCTTGATCTGGAGGTTGCATGACTTCTATTTTCGGCGTTGTGCTTTTCTTTGGGTGTAACTCGGCCTTTGAGGTCTTGCACCCTGAGACACAACTCCTGGATTATCTGGACCGCCTTCTCTCCTAGGCCGTCGGGTGGCCGGGTTTCAGTGGGAGGACGGTTGTCCTCTCTTGGTTGTTGCTGGGTTGGGGTTGGTTGGCGATGTGCGCGCTTATTATCCTCCCGTGGGTGGGAGGAGTGTTATCTTGGAGTTCGGGAGTTGGGGTGTTGGGTGGAGGATTGCTCCTCGAGGTTCTCCGTCATGCCGCCACGATTTGGCTGTCCCCCGCATCTGTGCAAGAACCTTGAGAACTTTCTTGATCTCTTGGCTCTTGAGAGGCCTGAGCTTGGCCACGGTGGTAGCGTTTAAGGAGGTCGTTCATGATGAGCTTCCTTATGAATTTTTGGTAAGGTCCGAAGGGGATCATGGCGACAGAGTTGTCATAGGTGAGGCGGCGGATGGCATAGGTTTGGAACTTGGTGTTGAAGGTGGTGACCTCGTGGGTTTGGAGGAAGAGCTTGAAGAGTTCAAAAGAAGAAGCAACCACGGTGGGCATGGAGCCGAAATAGAGGGAGAAGATGGGGCCATGGCGCTTGGAGAGACAGATGAGGGAGTGGTGAATGCGAGGGTCTAAGAGGTGGAGGTGTATAAAGAGTGTTATCACTAAGAAGGTGATTGCAAGTCGAAGAAACATTGTTCCTTTGGGATTTCGCCATTGGAGTAGGGCAAAGGTGTGTTATCACTGCAAAGGTGATGCAAGTTAAGGAAACATTATTCCTTTGGGATTTCGCCGTTGGAGTAGGGCGAAGGTGTGTTATCACTGCAAAGGTGATGTAAGTTAAGGAAACATTATTCCTTTGGGATTTCGCCGTTGGAGTAGGGCGAAGGTGTGTGTTATCCCTGCAAAGGTGATGCAAGTTAAGGAAACATTATTCCTTTACGATTTCGCCGTTGGAGTAGGGCGAAAGGATGCATAAACCTGCAAAGGTGATGCAAGTTAAGGAAATATTATTCCTTTGGGATTTCGCCGTTGGAGTAGGGCGAAGGTGTGTTATCCCTGCAAAGGTGATGCAAGTTAAGGAAACATTATTCCTTTGGGATTTCGCCGTTGGAGTAGGGCGAAAGGGTGCATAAACCTGCAAAGGTGATGCAAGTTAAGGAAACATTATTCCTTTGGGATTTCGCCGTTGGGGTAGGGCGAATGTGTGTTATCATTGCAAAGGTGATGCAAGTTAAGGAAACATTATTCCTTTTTGCTCTCAGTTACACGCAAGAAATTTGAGTTTGATGATTGCTCTTCTGGGTTATCCGCCATGCCGCCACAACGTCACAAAGTCCCCACAGACGGCGCCAATGTACAAGATGTCTCTAGTACGGGTTGAGAGATGGATCGAGAACTTGCGGGTTGAGGCAGATGCCGAATCACTTGACTGGAGCAATGGGGGGAGGTACCTGCAAAGACACTCCGACGCTCAAGTCAGAATGGATCTGAGAGGTATAAGGTGTGAGGAATGAATGAATACCTGGAGGGACCTGGGTCCTCTATTTATAGGTGATGGTGAATATCTTATCTTATCTTATTTGGCTAAGATAAGAGAGACGTTTGAATTATCTTATCTTATCTTACTTGATTAAAATAAGGGAGACGTTTGAATTCGAAAGTTGGTTAGGAGTTCTAGTGGACCGGTTCCGAGCCTTCTAGAAAGGCGAAGCGGGTCGGACCCGGGTAACCGAATTCGGGAACCGTTCCGGATATAGAATCTGTGGACTGGATCCGTAACATTACATATATAAGAGTAATGTCGTTTTATGTTATTCAAACAAAAAATAATTTTTTAAATTAATTTTTATTCTTGGCATATTTAAACCGGTGTATTGAGAGAACAAGTGAAGGATTTGATATTTTGACTACTAGGAAGGGTTAAAAACTTAAAATTGAGTGACAGGAAAGTGTTATTGAGTTGTGAGTAAAGGGAATTTAAGATGAGAAATTAGAAGTTGGAGGAACCGGAGAACAAAAAGAAGGTTAAAGAATGGAATGGAAAATGGTTTAATTTTCTGCAACTAATTTCTAATTT
>NC_029793.2:34724872-34729950 GCF_000816755.2 Arachis ipaensis | reverse complement strand
AAAAAGAAATAAAAAAGTGAAAATGATGGCTACAATTTCTAATTTTTAAAAGGGAAAACAAAATGAAATCGTTTGAATAATTTTTACACTGCACACTCGTATAACACCAAAATATATCATCTTCTGATTAAACACCACGTCTACTACCATATAAAAACATAATTTGCACCTTTGTGGCAGAAATTATTTTTAACATGAAAATGAAGATGATATTTTAATTGAATATTAGTATTTAAAATGTATTATAATATTGTGAATATGTAAAAACGTGTTTAATACGCATCTTGTGTATTGGTTAAAATATTAACACGTGTCCAATATGCACTTTGTATATCGCCAGAATAATAACATGTGTTTAACATGCAGAGTCTAACACGCACTTTATGTGTTGTTAGAATGATAATATGTCTAACATGCACTTATAAATACACTAAATAATTTCGTTTTCAACTAAAAACATCAATATTTTTTCATATAAAAAAGTGTTTGTTATCGTGTTTAAAAAATATTATCTAATTATTAAAATAAATTAAATAATTAATTTTAAATTTAAAAATATAAAAATTAAAAAATTTAAATATTTTAAAATTACTATAAAAAATAATTTAGATAAAAATAAGACATCAAACAAAAAAAAAAAACGTAAAATTGACCAAAAAAATTAGCCCCTTTGTGCGCGTGTGTTTTGTGTTTTATTTCTTTGACAATTCCCAAACATAGTAAGTGTGTAACCAGGGTCCATACTTCAAATACGGTAGATTCCCTAAAAGGTGTCAATGTGTAGTGTTAGTGTATTATGCCTTTGACTCTTCTTTTGTTGATAATGTAGTGGATCACGCCTAGTCTTCACTGGTGACTCCATACCCAATTTTGGTTAGTTGCTACTTGCTACCAACCTTCCCTCCTAATGAGAGAAAAGGTGCTCAATAATTCAACCAATTTTGACTATTATTCCCAGGGAGGCAGGGACACGTTGCTATTAACAAATGATGGTCCAAATAGGGAATAAAGGTATTTGTGGATGAAGCATAGCAATTCAAAACACGGTGCAAAACTGCAAATTAAATGAACATGTTAAACTTATAAAAGCATAGGGAAATGGACTTACATGTGAAGTGTTTGGCATTTAGATTAGCATGATTATAAGATTCATTTTGGGGGGTCTTTTTCTTGTCTTTATAAATGATTTACGAGAATATTTTTGGTGGAAAAGAATAATCTCGTTTTCTAAGAATTAAGTAAAAATATTTTTTATGTGTGGTTTAGATGGAATTTATATATTATTTATCTATTATGTGACATGTGATTTAATATGATGTGTAATTATAAATCAGTACATTAAGATTTTATTTGGTTTGTGTAGATATTAAGACATAGATATTAAAATATAGACACTTGACATATAGACATAAAATATTTATGTTTGTGTATAATGTTTGGATATAATAAACATGACATTAGTATAGTGTCTAATATTATGTTTGTTATTAAAGAACAAGACACTACATCATTAGTAAAAGACTATTTTTTTTCTTATAATTAAATTAAAAATCAAATAATTAAAAAAAAAAAACTACTTCAAGAACCCCAAATTGCTTCGAGGGTTTCTCCCCTCTCAACCCTATCCTCAAAAATCTCTCTTCTGGCCTCCTCCTTCTTTGTCGTTGGTAGATTTTCTTTGGGTACATCTCTATGTGGTTCTTCATCTTTGAGGTAAATCTCTGTGCAGTTCTTTTTCTTCTCTTTCTTCTTCTCCTTCTTCTTCTTAATTGTTGGATGTGTGTTTGCAGATCCATTTAGCCAACGGTGCTCATAGAACATTGCTCATCAATGAAAAGTGTCGTGTGTTGATATCTAGTTTTATTCATTACCGTCGAAGTACTCCAAAAGTACCACTCTCTTTCTCTATATTCATATCAATATTTTTTTGTTATTTTCTACAGAGCATATGATGAGTTTAGTGCCATGAAAGTGAATTAGTTACAAAAGTAATAATTTCTCATTACTTCTCAAAGTGTAATGGATATAAAATTATTCTGACAAGGATTAAAAATTTGAAATGCTTTGCATCTTGTATGCCCATTTAGGGTGGATACTACAAAATATAATGTTAGGATTTTTCTACAATTAGCTGAAGTTCATTACAAATAATGTTCAAACCCACCCTGAACCTAACTTGTACGCTGTGATTTTTTGTATGGTGAGCTAATATAATTAAGAAAGTAGTTATTTGCTCGCCTATGCCAATATGACCATCTTCATCTAACCTACTCAGAACTCATAAATTTGCAAATATATTCAAACTCATTCTTAACTTCCATATGTAATTTCTGTCTCCACCCACTCCAATGATATTATCTAATGCATCTCGCTTTAATGGCAATGTGTTCATTTTTCGACTAATCGAAGAATGACCCCGCCTTCTATTTCTAATATACATATATAAATTAACTAAAAAATATTAACGTGTCAAATTGCATTCTCATTATTCAGTAATATCCAACACATAACTTAATTTATTCAGAACGATCCATCATTACTTCCTAAAAAACAGTAAAAGATAAATACATAAAAATAAAATAATTTAAAAAATATCCGGTATGTCAAAGTAAACTAAAAAACACTCAATTACATAATCACATACTCACATAATCAAAGTGAAAATATGCTAATAAAGATAACGGTCAAAATCGTATTTTAGTTTTAATTCGCTAATCAATATAGTCTCTTGGCTGGTTTTAAAATCCTAAGTTAATATCCTAAGTTCCAGTTTTATAAGTCCACGTGTCACAACTCCCACTCATGTTAGCAATTTGAATTCTCTTTTTCAATGCCCGTGTTTTACCGGTTTTATTTTACATTAATCCATGCAACCAATTTATCTTTTTGACTGTTCACAATTCCACTATTTTTGCTGCCGACATTTATTAGCGACGTGACTCCATTTCTTAGATTTTGTCCATGTTCTTCCTCTCATGGTAGCCATCAGTAAGAGTCGAAGAAATTATACAATTTATTTATGAGCAAACTAATAAGCATAGTTAAAATAATATACTAACGTATAATGTATATCCATTAATTAATCCACTAATCTATTAACGTAAATGTATATGTGTATCTGTTGTGTATTTGCAGAATATATATTATATATATATCATATTCATACTTTTTTATTTATCTATTATTTATTATTTATGCATTTGTTTATGCATTTAAAGAGAGCCACACTCACGGTGTAGGAACATCACACCAACTAAAGAAATCATTCTCCCGTTTACAAAGCATTTCCTAACGTTCTTTTATCTATATTGGCCGTTAACCTTTATTGATATTGATATTTCTTCCCTCGTGGCTAGCATAGAACCTCACCACCGATTTGGAATGTCCCGAGCAACAGTCGAAGAGGTTGATCATGACTTCCGCAATGGACATTGCTGGGATGAAGTCAACTTGAACATCTCAGCCCTGCCAACGGACCTGATTTTGCAGATATTTCTTCGTTCCGATGGAAAAACTATAGGAAGAGGGAGGTGTATGTCGCGTGATTGGTACAATAAATTGAACCGGGCGGATAATATGCTGACTCATTTCAAATCGGAAGGGGAAAGGCGACGGTCCTTCATTTGGAGAACCCCCTGAAAGAGGCTGACTGTGGGCGACTTTGTATGTTCCTCTTTGAAACTCGTGTCGCCGTTCCAGTTGCTGCTCCTCTTGCCTGGACGTGGTTTTCCATGGTGGGTACAGACACCGGCAAGGTATGTGCAAGATACTCAATAGATGGTCGTTCGAGTTCATTGATCACTTAGGACCCGTTTGGTTCCTGGAGGTCTGTTATTCCTGATCCGGGGTCTGACGGTTACCACTTCAACCACCGCGATGAATGGTCTGCTTATGCATTTCTCAGTATGGTGGGTTGTGATGATTATAAGATTCTTAGCCTCACGAAGCGTCACCTGGCAACTGCTGGATACGACATGCAGATGTATCTTTCGAGTGCGGGACAGTGAAGTCCCGCTGCGCGGACACCGCCAATGATTGATAAACTGAGCAGTGGGTATGCCGTGGCCAACAGCTGTGTTTTTTTGGGTTAATAGTGAAGGTAGATTTAGTAAGAAACTAATCTCTCTGGTTCGGTACGCAACGATGCAGTCTGCGTGGGATGAGATAGAAATAAGCGCAGGCGCATGTGAGGATCATCCCACGTTGATTGGCCACAATGATTATGTGGATTTCATGACCTATGACCGGTCCACTTTAAGGTTCGGAATACATGTGATGACCATCAACCTTGGACCTGTTGGCGGAATGGCGTGGGGTCGGCATCTCTTTATTGGCGATCCTAACCTGACCGATACACCATGTGTTAAGTTTGGTCGCAGCCTTCTTGGGATCATCCATGTTATCTGTGATTTCGACGGTCTTGAGACGTCGCTTGAAGCAGTCGTATCGGAGGCCCAGTTCCACTCTGTTGATCTTACTGATGGAGTTGTCAGGTTCCTTAGACGCGTGAGATGGCCTGGAGTTGTTTCCATCAAGGGGTGCATGGGGTTTTATCTAGAAGTCTAAATATTGCTAAATAACGTGTTGTTGTTTCTGGTTGTGTTTTGCGCTTTGCTTTGTTAAGATTTCTGTGCGCACTATCTGAACAACTTAGTGATTTGGCATTTGTAATATTTAATTGTGGCCCCCGATTTGATTGCATCCTGTCCCCGGGGGCCGATTAGTTCGCTATGAATCTGATTTCCAACTCCATATCTTTTGATCTATGAATATTTAATGTTTTATTTATATTTTATAAATCCCGCTGTATATTCCGTCGTTATTAGTTAATATATTGTGTTGTGTATATTAGTGAGGCCGGATCTAGATTTCGTGGTAATGAAAATGGCTGGTTTGGCCAGGCATCTTGTGTTGCGGTTACCGTTTTCCTCTCTTTGCAACATGTCATATTTTAGTCACAGCCGGGCTATGTTGCTTTGGGATAGCCTTTTATTCTAATTGTTGGAGATAAGTGTGTATGTCCAACAAAATACTATTGTGAATTATTATTATTATTATTATTTCTTTTTATAAGAATA
>NC_029793.2:34722577-34724650 GCF_000816755.2 Arachis ipaensis | reverse complement strand
TATGAATATAATAATATGATAATTGAGAATATTAAATAATTAATTATTTATTCTATGACGAGTTTTAAATATGGATAAGATCCCAACTGATTCTGTTTCAAATTAAATTGTAATTTGATTCACAAATCAGTCACCAATCTCATACTATATATATGTGTATATGATAAAAGAAAGAACACACAAGTTTTTCCTTTACCTCCACATACACAAATATTCCAATTCTTAGTGAAGAATTGCTGGTGCAAGGAGTTGCAAAAAAATTCTCAGTTAAATCCATTGGTCAAGGAGTTGACAACAAGGATCAGTCTCGGTGTGGATACACATATACCTTCAAGATACTCATTCATGATTTTAAATATTTTTTTTAACACTTAATTTAAGAAATAAAGATTTCTTAATTTTCTATAATAATAATTATTGTAGAAAGTGTTATTTGTATGTGTGAATACGTACTTATATTTGTTTTTTCCTTTTAGATTAATGAATAATATGTCTACTCTATCACTGCGTGGCATACTTGAAAATAACAAATTGGCTGGAGCCAATTATGATGATTGGTATCGCAATTTGAGAATTATTCTCATGCATGAAAGGCTAATTGATATAATCAATAACTAGTATGACTAATTTACTACCCGCTTAGTATTGAACCTATGGGGTCACACACTAACGAGTGTTCTAATCCTTGGTAAATAATCATTTAATTATTATTTTGATTAGATCAAATAAATAATTATATTAATTCAAATGGAATATTATTATATTCCTTGCTAGCATTATTTTGATTAGACTTCACCCTACTTGTTTGCTGACTGATCTCATCCAATGAGTTGCATTTATTGAATACCTGTCTATTATTCATTTTCATCAGTATTTCTTAGAAAGGCGGGAACTTTTTGTTATTCAATTTTTTGAACTTTCATTCAGGACCACATATAAAGTGCATCGTATAGTCTCCGTAATTAATTCTGAACTACCTAGATGAATTCTGTTTTGCTTTTGTTTTAAATTTGACCTCTCTTTTTTGGGTTATGTCATTGTCACTATATATATATCATTCTCGTCATTACCATGGTTATTAATCGTTGTATTACATGATAAATATTCGAACTGGGTTATCTACTAAGCCGTCTAATCATTACATCAGCTGATATTCTGTGTATTCTGCTTTACGGGGCCCAAATTTTATTAATGACCACCGCTTGGTTCCTTGGATCCTTGAACAGCATCTGCTTAATTTTTTTGCTTGGTCACTATGTCAAATTTTAAATAACTTTGCATTGTCATTTTAGTCGGTTTATAGGTCATACTATCAATTACTTCATTTTTTAATTTAAGTTACACAATTGATAATAATACAAATAATCAGAGTGTTCGCATTTCTATTAGTCGCGTCACTTGGGAAGTCTTTTTCTTATTACATGTTCAATATTTATTCATGTCAATCCTTTAGGCTATCTAATCCAGTGTCTTCTATGGTATCCGGTCTAGGGTGGCCCAGATAATATACCTGACCACGGCTTCGGTTTCCTGTATGCTATAACAATAACAATAACTATGACACCATCTGCTCAATTGGTTTCTTCATTGGTTAGATAATATAATTATCATTATTATTGTATTATTCAATTATTGTTTTAAAATCTTTAATTTTATCTCTCACTCTTTGAACAATTACAAAACATTAATTATTTTTATTAATAATATAACATTCATATCTTTACAGGCACCGCTTACTTTTTATTGTAAATATGTCAATTTAGGCTATCTAAACCAGTGTCTTCTATTGTATTCGGGCCAGGGTGGCCCAAATAATATACCTTACCACGGCCTCGGTTCCCTGTATGCTATAACGATAAAAATAACAATAACTATGAGCCCATATCCTCAATTGGTTTCTTCAGTGATTAGATAATATAATTGTCATTATTATTGTATTCTTCATTTATTATTGTTTTATTTTTTATTTTTTATTTTATCTCCCACTCTTTGATCAATTACAACAACAGTTATTATTATTAATAATAATAATATAACATTAATATCTTTATAGGCACCGCTTACTCTTATTAT
>NC_029793.2:34721754-34722495 GCF_000816755.2 Arachis ipaensis | reverse complement strand
TTATATTTATATATATAATCTCAGTCTACCCTACATCAGTAACTTAATGCACCACATTCCACACCTTCCCCCACCATTTCGCTGTTTCCCCGGACTTTGGTTTTTTATTAGCCATGCGGTCGCTATCTGGAATGTTTCAAAAGTTTATTTACGGCCTGGTGGACCATGGGTGAGTGATCAATATGTATATTGCTTTCTATTTATGTTCAGACACACATACCTATATGTTCCTTTTGTAGCATTTTCTGTTGACACACGAACCCGATATGGGAGGTTCTTGCCCGTATATAGCATCTTATATAGCATCTTATATTGTTAATCTTTTTATGAAGTATGTGCCTTTGGCTATCTGCTGACTCAAGCGAAAATGGTGATCCCAACCTTGATTTTTATAGGCTTCTCTTCCTTGCATTGGATCCCGTGGCCGTACGTCTCCTTCTGCCTCAAAACCATCACTTATTCATATATTCTATCTATTTCATATATTCTGATTCGAATATGAAAATAATCATATGAAGCCTCATCTTTTATGGCATGCAAACCTCCATCCTTTTTTCCTTTGGCTTAATGGCCACATGCCATATTTTTCCCGGTTTTTTTATTCCATTTCATACATTTATATTCAAATTTATCAATGTATATAGCATATTATATACATGATATATATTTGTCTCCATATACATGAACTGAAAAGTTTTGGATAATAGAAATATATATTTATTTATGTATTTATATATTTAA
>NC_029793.2:34720241-34721712 GCF_000816755.2 Arachis ipaensis | reverse complement strand
TTGTTTCTACTCTCTCTATATGTTTTTCAGAGACGAGTTCCGGTCCCTGGTCCGTTTTATCGCGCTTTTCGTCATGAACTCGGTGATTTCATGATGTTTAAGGACAACAATGGGAATGAGTTTCGCATCATGTTAGACAAGGTTGGTAACAATGCTTTTTTTTCGAGGGGTTTCGTTTCATGGTTGCCGCGTACAACATAAGGCATGGGGCTTGGTTGCGCGCCTACTATGAAGGTGATGGCACTCTATGCATCTCTATAAGGAACCTTGACGGATCCCGCATTGTGTATCCAAGGCCACATTCTCGAAGCAACTTCACTGCTCTAGCACTCAGTAGTGTTAATCCTCACCGTGCAGGCATCCTTTCTCGTGATGCCTTCCACATGGGCGACGTTATACCTCTATTTTTCATAGAATACACTCCTCTCACCTCTCCTGTTCGTAGCAACGCCTTCGGCAATCCACAAAACTCAACCAACAGCCTGAGTTGTCCTGTCTATTTTGCCTTAACTCCTTCACAAGCGAGTCTGGTGGGCCAAGTTGACCTCGGTTCGCATAGGTGATCTCTTAGTCCGCCCGTTGCACGAGGTAACGGCCAAAGTTTTTAATATTAACGAATGGTGTTGTGGTTTTCTCTCTCCCACAAATGTTGGTTTTTTTTAGTAATCGGTGCAATGGGTAGCTAAGCATTAGAAGTTTCTGATGATATTTTTAGCTACATATGCTGCCAGCTTCTCCGAGTGGATTCGTCGTTAGATTTGTTTTTGATCTTGCCTTGCGACCAAGGATCCTCCTACTCATGCCTAATCCAGGTTTTATGTTTAAATTCAACTCTTTGCTGTTTCTTCATTTGTGCTTTGTCATGTGCTTGGTCTCTTTTGTTTCTTATCTTTTGTTAATTTATCTCCGGACTTGTGGTCCAGTGCGTTTTAAAGCTTTGTAGTTCGAGTCAGGCTTATGCATAACTATGCTCTGTTATATATATATATTATAATTATCACACAGTGTACTAGATAAATTAGTATCTTATTAGTTTCATGTGCCCCGACTTTGCCTCGATAATCTCGATGATGGTAATCATAAATTTATATGCGTGGATAAGAATATTAATATACATTATTGTAGAAATATATTTAATCATGCGAATAATATACGCTCCTGATTTTGTTATATATTCAACTTACGTCGCTTGAGGATACATTGATTGATCTTCATTGATAATTGATAAATGATAATTTATAATTTATAACTTAGATTTATTTATATCTTAGATTACAACGAAGCTAATAAATAAAAAAAATCAACATATCTACATTCTATACTATTCTATTATTATTATATTATAATATCATATTATATATATATCATATTCTTTATTCTTTATAATCATTATATACTTTTTATAATATACTTTATTATTATATTATAATACCATATTATATATATTATATTCTTTATTCTTTATAATCAT
>NC_029793.2:34716896-34720096 GCF_000816755.2 Arachis ipaensis | reverse complement strand
TATTACTTTACTCTATATATATAATTAACACTATGCACTATACACCATTCTGATCTGTTCAATACTTAAATTAATTTTATTACCTACACACCTTACCAGATGCTTCCATTTAATTATTGCATTTACTATTCTGACTTTGCCGTTCTTCTCTCCCATTCTCTTTAACCCAAAAAAGAGAACTGTCAAATTCCTTCCCCGTTCAAAATTGCTTCTTCATCTGTTAGCCATTCTAGCTCATTTGTTCGCATGCATCATTGTTTTAATAAAAGGTGAGTTGGCTAACCAGTTCTTTTGCATATTAAAGCTCTTTTCGTGGTTATCTCCGGCCAAGCAAGCTCATTTTGTTTTGTCCTCAGTCCTTTCCATCCCTTTTCCCACGAGATTGGTGGTCCTTTCAGTATATTTTCTTACCCAGCCTCCCACAAACATCGTTTCAGTCTTGCTGGGTTAGTCGTGGTTACCTGCTTGATACTGGGTATGTTAGTAACCTCTATCTTTGCTTTGGCACAATTCATTCGTTCATTTTCTTTGTTGTTTGTGATTGCCACTATTTTGCTGGCTAATGGAGTCACTGCTCTTTTCGCTACTACCCGTTTATGTTTCAGGAAACATGTCTAGCTTTTTCCTCTCAATAGTTGCACGCAGATGCATTTTTTTTTTGTGTGGACTCCTGCTTGGTGCGTCTCTTTCTTCCGTCACCTAAGCGTATGATACAGAGATTATGATATGTGATTGATGGACAAAATATTGTAGTAACCACGAATTTTACTTTCAGACCATAGTTGCTCTTCCCCCAGTTTTTTATGGTGAATTTCGGTTTGAACTGCCGATGAGGTTAGATTTGTCGATTTCTCAGGCCATCGGTTCACTATGCTACTCCACAGGACTCCTTCTCTTTGCCTAATAGTGGGATGGATTCCTCAATTAACTAATGCCTTTACCATCAAAGGAAGATGAAGGTTCTTTATGGCCTATGTTGGTAATGCCAAGTTCTTTATATTCCATGTGCTAGATGTGAATGTGCGTTTCCCAGATGCCGGAGTATCCTCGGACCACTCTTTAGCTGTAGCTGAACTATTAGGAAATATTTATTGCAATTTTGCCACTTATTTTGTGCCCACTTTGCCTGATGATGAGGATTTGTTGTTACCAGATTCAATCCACTCTAATTTGCCTTCAGCAATATATCCAAAGGGTGATACATACACCATCAAGTTTGCATCAACCATACAAAATTTGCCCATGTTGTCGTTGCTTCTCGAAATGTATTTGACTTTTGTTACTGCTTTTGTTGCCAAACCTCTTGACTATCGCGCCTTTGCTTCAATGCTTGGTCATTATTCACTTGCCTACCCCGGAGCACTTCACAGCTTGCTACCAAACCGTGAGACTGTTGTTGTCGACAAAAAGATTACAAAATACCAAGCTAACGAGTATATTCTGGTAAGGATTTATTCAGTCGTTCCATGTTTCCGTGTCTAGTTTATGTCAGTTTTTGTCCTCCATGTCTACATCTACGTAGTCACCACATCTTACTCTTAGACCATTTTCTCTCATTTGTTTTGTAGACCCTCACAATTAGTTTTGTTCAAAGGGCTTTTGGGACTAAACCTGATCAAGTCGACGTTGTCGATGATGCTGGTCTGTGCTACAAGGTTGATGTTCGCTCCAAGCTCAGTCGGCCTCGAGAGTGCTATTTTGGTAGGGCTGGAGGCCTTTTAGTCAGCACCACATGCTTCGAACAGGAAGCGCCATTAGGCTAATGGTTTATTCCCTCAAGAACTGGCGTGTGCATTGTCATGTCCTATGTATTTGATGCTTTGTTCCCTGAAGTCAGAAAGTGTGCTCCCACCATCAAATATCGAACTTGGTTTTAAGCAATGTGTCATATTAATTTTCATATGTACTGCTGGTTTACTCATTAATTTATAGCACTTTAAATTTAGTGACCGGATACAGCTTAGATTAATTTTATTCATATCCAGTCAAAAGTACTTTCGTTCTTTGACATACTCTTCGACAATGCTATCTATAGAATCGGATGTGATTCTACTGCGTTAATCGTGGAAAAAAATTAATTTCTTGTTACTCATTTATAAAATAGGCATCATGTTATATCTGTATATAGCCTTTAGGGTCGCACTATTACACTTTTTGTTTTATCGGACACGCCTTCCCATTATGGTTTTGGAAAAATTAGATCTATAACACTCTTCACAACGTTTGATTCCTTTAAGTAATATTTATCCATCTTGCATTAAAGTAAAATTATTTTCATCAAATAACCCATTAACCAAATTTTTATTCCTTTTATATTAAAGATTGCCTTCAAAAACCATTTAACTAATTATTTTTTAACTCATTACATTGCATTTTTTTTACACCATTCAATAGTTATTTTATTTTCTTCTTAAAAACCCTTCAATAATTTATCATTATTAACTTGTAACTTGAAAATTTCTGTCTTTTATATGGTTATTTTTGTGGTTTGTATGTATTATTTTTACATGAGATCAAAAAATCTTCACCATTATTTTTTTCCATAACAACGTCTATACATTAATTCTTCTTCTATACATTAACAGGGACAGATCCTTTTATTTCAGAGTTATAATAACGTTTTTCAATATCATCGAATGAGTTGTTCAATGGTTGAAAAAAAAAATTCTACACAACTTGGCTAAATCTGGATTTATCAAATATTTCTTTCTTTAAATTCCATTCACAGATTGTTATTGTCATTAGTGTTTAATTCCCGTGTTGCCACATGTGTCAGGCATTTTTGACTAACTCACTACGTATTCATCCCGTGCTCCCTTTTGTTGGATTTTGTTAAACAATACACCTTATGCGAAAAACATTAGCCTACTGTCTAAGGACATTCACACAAATCGCCATTCCCGACCATGCCAACTCAATGTCAAGTCTTTCTGTTCAGTGTACGTTCATCGCTCTGAGTCAGTAGCTGTGTCGCTTATTCCTGCATTCAATGTATACATCGGTGGGTTTTGACTGCCATTTCCCAACTCTGCTCACCTGTTTCACCAACTTTCACTCCTTGCTCAGTGCAAGGAAAAATCAAACACGAGTTTTGGTTATTCCTTGGCGTTACCCCTTTTCCACGAGGTCTTCAGACCCAAACTTATTTATTCAATATTCAATTATTTAATATTTAGTTTATTTAATTTATTTAATTCTTA
>NC_029793.2:34708406-34716866 GCF_000816755.2 Arachis ipaensis | reverse complement strand
ATTCTTATCTATTTATTTAATTATTAGTTATTATTAGTTATTTAATTAGTTATTAGTTATAGTTGTGGACATGCATGTGAATATATTTGTTTTGGCCTTCAAGCCGCTTCAAACATGGATATCGAGATGGAGAGTCTATTAGGATATATGCGTATATGCGTATTAATAACACCCATATTATAAATCAAATCTAATAAAATCTAATATAATAATATAATGTTTCATATATACTAAATAATATTTAATATTTGTAAATATATAATATATAGTATATAATAGATAATTTATATAAATATACAATATATTACAATATATAACATATAAATAACAAATAGTAAAATACAACATAATTGCTCAGTCAAATTAAATGGCTAACGTTCAAATTGTGTCACAAGTCAGGGTTTCAGGTTTTACATTCATGGGTTTATTTAAATGTTGTCACAGCACCGTCAGACGATCCGGACTGCAGTCTGATTTTCGGTATGGTGAATGGGCTTTGGTTAATGCTAGGATCTAGTGCCCTATAAATTCTTCTTTTCCTTTCTACATGCTTCCACACTTACTTTCTCTGCATCTTTTATACTGGTCCATTCTAAGACGTCGTTTTCTCATGTCACTGATGTTTATTGTGATTACTATTAATATTGCTATTGCTATTGCTATAGGCACATGTGTTAAAGCTTTGCGTTGACTTCCTTAGATTTAATCGTAACCAGGCATGACCTAATTTTAACATTAATTCTTCCGATTTCGGTATATTTCTGTCTCTCTTGCTCTTATTACCACAATCATCATTTTGTATTCATTTCATTCCCAATATTTTAATATTTTAATAGATAAGATCCTTGTGAGGCAAATAATTAGCCATTACTTCATAGTTGTTGTTTCCAAAAAAGAAAGTTCATGCATGGCGTCCTTCTTATGATATGCATAATTGGTGTTATATTTATTTTTGCTTTCTATGATCCTCCCTGGATGTGGATTGTGATTTTTGGTGTGTAATTCTGTCTCCTCATGTAGATTTTCTTTAATTGATATCTAGGATTCTCTACTGTTAATCAGGTGCCCAGTTCATATTTTCATATAAAGTTTGTCCGAGACCCAAATCCACTCCCCCACATGGATCAGACTTTTGATTCTGTTAAGGAACTTTCTCTTATTTCCGAAAAGAACTAGTGCATTAAAGTAAGGATTTTGAGGATGTGGAAGGTTCCGTCATATGAAAAGAGTTACTCTCAACCTTCAATGGAGTTGGTTGTACTTGACAAAGAGGTACGTTTCTGCCTTTTGTTAAATCATGTATGTTAATTCTTTTGGATGTTTGTCATCTCCGTGATAACAGCCATCTCTTTATTTTTGTTCCATCGTTGTCAGGGATCGCGAATCCATTGTTTCATCCGGTCTGTCCATTACCGTCTTTTTGAACCGATCCTTGAGGAGGGGAAGATGTTTGTTCTGGCCAACTTTACGATGGATTCAAACACGCAGAAATACAGGCCCACCAAGCATAGTATGCGGATCATATTTAAGAGGGACACATTGGTCTCGAGTGCTGATGACATCGCTATTTCAATTGAGTCATTTGATTTCGTGGCAACCAAGGAAATATTATCTTCGGTTAGGGATGACTTATTTCTTATTGGTATGCTCTTTGATGTTCTCATTGTGCCACCCACATCTAGGTCATTTCCCTAGTATATCATTTATTTGCCTCTGCCAACTGTTTGTTAAGGCCCGCTTATCTTGAGGTTATCTGGGGCTGATTTTGTTGGTCTTCTGTCTGCAAAGAGTGACTTGATTCCTTTCGAAAAAAAAAAACCCGGAAGTCACATTACATGAAAATCGAGCTTGATGATCTGAGGTAAGTCTTCCTTTTTTATTGTGTATAGAAATCTGAATACCTCATTCATGCCGCACTCCATACTTACCTCTGATTGTGTTGTTTAATGATTATAACTGTTCTATCTAAACCGCGATCAAAAATACGTGTGGACCCAAAAGTGGCAGTGAGAAGGCTTTATGCACGTTGTGGAAAAATTATGCATCTGAATTGGTCAGTCTTCTTGATGCCAACAAGGCCACCGAATTTATAATCGTGCTCCAATTTGCCAAGATGAAGTTCTACAATGGTATATTTAAAATTGCCCAATTAGCAACGAACCTGCTTATATGTAATCAAGTATTTGTCTAATCAAATTAAATTTTGTTTCAGGTGTGATGACTATCACCAACACAAACTACACCACAAGGCTCATGGTTAATGCTAACCTTGAAGTGGTTAAGAAATTCTGCCAAAAGTCCGGTTCTTTAACAAGGGCTTTAGTTTTTGTTCACCAATCTTTAACAAGCAACTTAATGCATTCATATATTCGTTGTGATATGGTGATGTTGTTAACTTTTTGATGCAAGGCTGATTGGACTTGGTACCAAGCATAGCACCACCATTGATGTTATAGGCTGGGTAGTGAGGTATTCTCCTTCTGAAGATTTTGTCAGCCTTACACCTTATGCACTTATATATCAGATAAAGCAAACTGTTGAGGTGTGTTCATTGGGTGCTTTGAAATTCATGGTCATTTCCCAACACCCATTTAAATATATTCTTTGTGGAAACCATCATGAAACAGTTTAATACATGAGTTCCATGTTTTCATGCGATACACTGCTCTTTGCAAGAATTCTTTAAAATTATTCTCCATCATGCATTTTGTTTATGTCATTCTGGCTAGTTTTTTCCTATGTGATCCACTGCTCTTTGTAGGAATTTGTTAAAATTATTCACCTTCGTGCATTTTGTTTATTTCATTGTGGTTAATTTTTTCATCCAGAAATCAACCTACGTGACCTGTGGAACAGTCATTGACATTGACAGAGATCATGCATGGTGGTACAAGGCTTGCAGGCAATGCACTCAGGGACTCGAGGCTCTTACTGACCAATTTTATTGTGCAAAATGCGATGTTTACTCAACAATTTTTGTTGCCAGGTTGGTTTCCATTCGTGTGTGGTTGGTTTGATCCTATGTAGTCTCCTTATATTCAAGAACTTTAGTTGGTTTTTATTTTTTTTGATTTGATGCTTTCCCTGGATTTGGAATGGGTTACATCAAACAACCATGTTGCACCTGTGTGTTTATTGTTAAATCTGGTTAGAGCATTTGTTGCATCATCAACATGCCCCCCCTCTTTTTTTTTGTTTTTGAGGCATTTTTTATTTGTGCATGAAGGTTTTGCATTCAGGTTCGTGTTGTTGATGAGTCAGATACAGCAACTTTTGTTCTCTTTGAGAATTCTGCCTCAAAGTTCTTAGGACTAACTGCCGCTGACATCCGCACCAGCATGCTTGCTAAGGTTCATTATTAGTTGTTTGTTTCCTTTTGGTCTGACATTTCGTGAAGTCTTTCGCTGCCGACTTACTCACTTCTTGTCTTCCACAATCAGGGTTATGGAAGAGACCATTTCCCAGAGCAGCTGAATGCACTGGTTGGGAAGACACTCCTTTTCAAGCTTACTAGGCATGATAGCCTAAATAAATTTCAGGCGTGCGTGATCACTGTTTCTAGGATATGTTCTGATCCAGAAATTATAGCTTCACTTGCTTTAGAAAAGAACATTCAATTGGTATGACTCTTTGATTACTCCATAAAGGCCTTTCAATTAGCATTGCGTATTTCAACTGCTGGTGCTTTTTGTGTTCCTTGACACTTTACAATTTCATCCTTATCTCTTCCAGGATGCATTGCAGAAGTTGACCACTGCAACGGGTGTTCGTAGCGGTGAATTGATTTCGAATGGGAGCATAGTCTGACTTGCTGGTTCCACCACCCCCTCCCGAGCACCAAAACCGCATCTGTTTCTGAGCTTGGCACTGACCACGTGGTTACACAAACTCCTGTAAAACGGCTGTGCATTAGATCCGATGATGACATCTCCTACCGTGCCTCACTCTCTGCCTCCAAGAGTCTTCTGCCTGCGTTTGAGAAGTGCATCCCAGGGAATGCCACTGACCCTGTTGCAGAGGATATGTGATCCGGTCATCCCTCCATCTCAGAGCTTCAAATAAAAATAAAGCCAACCGAACTGCTTGGCGTTAAATAAACCGCTTTGACTCTTTCATTTTCTCAACTTGATTTTGACTTACTTAAGATTCGTAATGTTACATTCACAGTTGGCATTTATTTTTGCACGTTCACATTAGCAATGTGTCATGGCACGTAAGGATGATGCTGCATTGTCTCATTGTCATCATTGTTATTTAGTTTGCTCGACCATAGTGTTAGATCTCATGGCGGCTCTCGGTTGGGCTTCTCGCCTGGTCTGGATTGAGATGCTCTATATTGATGCCACCGTTAGTTTGTACGCTGTTCTGTTTATGCTTCCATGTGGTTTTGTGATCCCCGTCAAATGTTATGTCACTACTTCACTTGGTTACCAAAATCTTACTGTTTTTGTTAACATGTAACAGTTTCCTTTTTTGTTTTTTCTCTGTTTCTGTGTACTCCTATCATTGCAACCTAAATGTTGTATGTCGTTAAACATGGAATTTCACGTGTTGGATTTGCTTATTCACTTTGCTTTCTTATGTCATGAGGGGTTTTTTTAAACTGCGGTGCTATTGGAAGTGAAGCTCTTTTATTTCCCGAATAGTTCTGCGGTAACCACGTTGACTTACCTAATTAGTGGCGCTCTGTATTAGGCATGGGACCTGTGTATGAAATAGTGTGCTCATTCCCATACCCTCTTTGTCAATTATTTTCTAATTTTCTAATAACTGTTGATAGTGTTTGGTTTTCTGGAGTTTTGTCAACACAGCATGAACGACAAGCCTTTTCAGTTGCGCCCCACACTTTCCCACCTAGATGTATCCGTTCTATGCATAATGATATATTTATCACCAACCTGTTCCTTGCAATGCGTTCCCCGAGGCTTAATGCAAATTGGTTGGATACATAGGTTTCTTCTTCCATCCTTCAAAACGTCATTAACATTATTCATACCCAATCAATAACGAACCAGCATAACATGTGATACAGTTGCGCCCGACAAGTACTTTTTGCCTTTCATTGCTGCTGTATAAAAAAATATATCTCCTTGAACAGACTTCCATCCGCCAATAATTTCACATTAATTGAATAACTAAATTATTTTATTTAGATTAGCCTCTTCTCATTCAAACACAGACGTCGCAATATGATTTGCGCGATCCTTTTTAATTTGCGAAGACACACCATATTTATAAGTACTTACATCTTCCCAAAAGTGGCAGCAGATTTTTCTTTGAATAGAAAGCCCATTTTTTCCTATATTGTGTGTGTAGATTGTACACTCCCATGTTAGATCATTGTCAAGATTTTCTACATACTTCCATGGGTTAAATAGACCAAGCGGTTTTAAATTCCACCCATTCAAAGATAAACAACTCTTATTTATAAGCAAGGCTGTCTTATACCTTATCAATAGTGGGTTTTATTCTGCTGTTGTTTATTTATGCCCTGCCTTCTTCTATGGTTTCTGTAAGACCCAGAACTTTTGAAAAGTCTTTTTATGATCAAGTCTCAAATCATATAGTTATTTGTAGCCTTAATTTCAAAAATTATTTTATTAAAGATAATTAAGGCAAGTTTTGATTTATTGAATTTGAGACAAGTTATGATTTATTATCCAATTTGATAATTATTGGATTATTTTCTATAATTATATTATAAAGTTGGTAGTTGTGAAATAATAAGGATTTTTATATGATTTGGATTAAGTAATTAATATTTTAAATATTAATACTGTTACTTTGGAAAATAAAGGGTTTAATTATATTATTTCTAATTATTTTGATTTGAGCATTTTATGGAAAATAATAAATGAAATTGCTGAGCAAATAGTATTTTTATACATTATTATTAATGGATTAGAATTTATTTCTAATTACTAGAGTATCCCTATTTTTATTTGAAATTACAAAACAAACCCAAACCTTAACTTTACTTAAAAACCCTAACCCTAAAACCCTACCCGGTTACCCGTTGCTTCCCCCCATGCCCCAGCAGCCAAACACACACAGTTTCCCAACTGAATGAAAGAAAGAAAGAATGGGTTAGGAGGAAACGGGATTAGAACCACTGCTGTGTTGGGTAAGCTCTCCCCTGTTTCTGCTTCCTTGTTCTACCAGTTTGTTTCTACCTTGGAGATAGGCACTGAAATTTGTTTGTATGGGATAAGGTGCTTGTTGTAAATTTCCTTGCCGCTGCTGCCGCTGGAATCACGGACCAAGGTGGAGGAGAAGGTCATTTTTCCCCCGCTGCTGCTATAATCGTTCTTACTGCTGCCGTTGCTTCGTTTTGATTCAGTGAGTATTTCACGTTTCGGAAACCCCTAATTTAGCGTTCGACTGTGTTTGGTTAAAGACCTTGAGGCTTGATAATGTAGGTTTGAGCTCTGATGTTCGCGTGTCGCATAGGTGTTGCAAAGGCTGCTATGCCATTCCTCTTATTTCAGTAAGTGTTTTTATCTCAGGATCCTCGCCATTTGTTTTCAGTTATGAGTTTTAAGATTTCCGTGGCATTGATGTGTTAGGAAGTAGTATCTAAGCTTATATGTGGCGTTGAGGCTGTTCCTACTATTGAAAGAGACACGCATAGCTGGGATTTTGATTGTTGATTTCGGGTTGAGGCGAAAAGGACTCTGTGACGCGTTTGGGTTATGGTTATGCGTTTTGAGGTAGGGGCTTTTGTACAAACTAGTTTTATTTAAATTAGAAATTGTTATAAAGAGATATGCTGTACAAAATATATTTTTGGTGGTTATGTGAGTCTTATGAATTGTCTGGTTTCATCTTGAATGAATATGGTTGCCTGTTTGATTGTAACGATGTATGATTTTGATAAATTGGAGATTTCTGGATTGGTTGATTTGAATGATTTTTGATAATTTGAAAGTTGAGTTTTGTTTTATTGGAAACTGATTTGGTCTTGAACCTGTTAGAAAGAGTTGATGATTGGTTTTGTTGGGACCCGGAAAGGGTGGCAAAGTCCAAGTTTTAGGGGAGATGCTGCCGAAATTTCTAGAAAATCTGTGATTTTGATTGGAATTGTTATTTTGGAAAAGAATAAATTATGCTTTGATTTAAATGTTTGAGAAATAAATTATGTTTGAACTTGCCTTATTAGGAAAAATCTCTATTTTTTTGATGTAATTACTAAGAAAGGAATTATGCCTTAAAAATCAATTTAAATATGAAATATTTTTATGTTTTGGAATTTGATTTACATAAACAGATTTTGGAGGGGTTTTAATGGATTTAAAATAAACCTGGTTTTTAATTAATCTATTTCATTTTACGACATTTAGGAAGAGCTTGAAGTATTTTCTGGAACTTTGATTTATTAAAATTGAAACACTTCCCGAGCCCTTGGAAACAGATTTAAGAATGAAACTGAAATTGGTTTTGGCTTAAGTTTGGTTGGTCTTGAAATTGGTTCGGCATAATTGGAAACACAATTTGGTTTTAGGTTTAAACCCTATTCTATTTATTCAACTCAAGAAGTTAAAGTTTCGGAGGTTTTCAAGGAATTTAAGAAATAAGTTAGGTTATTCTCCCCTGAAGTCTTGGGACTCTGCTGAGGAATCTTACGACCAAATCTTGATTTAGAAATGAATGATTGAGTCTTTCAAAGAGATTTTGAACTTGGCATGGTTTTGAGATTTTTGGAAGTGTTGGAAAGATGTGGAAAGTGGCTCCATTTTGAAAAGTGATTCTTGGCTAGCTGTGATTTGACTACGTTTGTTATTTAAAAGTAAATGAGCCAAGAATGATTTTGAAATAAGGTATTGAGCCTGATTGATTGTGGATATCATCAAGATTGATGAGTTATTGTTTGGTAGGCGTAAGAGTCGGGTTCGTCCCGCTTATGCTGAGAGATTTGATAATTGACGAGATTGTTGATAAGTCGCTTGCGCCTGGCAAGGACGGTGGTTAATCCCGCTTGTCGAGGTTGCGGCGTCCGTGTAAGGACGGTGGTTAATCCCGCTTACGTGTAGATGTGAGGTCGGAGGCAAAGTATCTCGCTCACATCCTTTTGGATCACAAGAGTGTGCAGGCACTGACATCCTGGACCGCGTGCCGGGCACGTTATCTCAGAGGGTTCCCATTTATACGTGACTGAAGGGCAACATTCCCATGGGAATGTGTCGGGTTGGCAATTGAACCGACAATGTGATATCACAGCCAGTAGGACAGGCATTCATCATTTGCATCTATGTGATATTGTTTGGGTGTGCATATTGTAATTGTTTGCTTATGTGAATACTTATGTTAACTGTTATACTTGTTGTAATTGCTCTTGATTGTGTTTGAACTACATTATTTGTGATTGTGTTTGATTAGTTAACTTGTGATGAATTGGTTGATGTTTGAGTTGTTTGGGCCGGGGGCCGTGTTGGATTGGATGGGCTTGAGGCCGTGATTGGT
>NC_029793.2:34660314-34708026 GCF_000816755.2 Arachis ipaensis | reverse complement strand
TATGTACATGTATGTTTATGTTTTCACGAAAAAGAGTTATCCAAAGGTTATGCGGTTTTAAGTTTTAAGCAAGCTCATATTTTAGTGTTAAATATTATAAGAGTCGTGGTAATACTCGAGCTACCAGAGTGGCGCAGCCGGAAGCGTGACATTTTGATAGTTAGGGTGTTACATTTGTGGTATCAGAGCAGTCTTTCCTGTAGAGCCTGAGGAATGGACTAATTATGCTTCAATTGCATACTCTGAGCGTTTGTCATGTATTAGGTCTTGTTGAATGATGAGAATTAGAGTTTTATGCACATGACGGTCTATTGATTAATGCCATTAGTCTTGCATTGCGTGATTCCTGATATTAAGTTTGGCTGGCTTAATACTAGTGAATTATGTATATGAAAGCACTGATGGGTTATCATAGATGATATACGAGTTTTGAGTAAAGTAAATCACGGGTTTTGAGAACGTTAGAGACGATATCTCGAGGTTACTCAGTTATGTGCTTTGGATTCTGTTGGATGTCATGTGACTTATTGTTTCTCAACCTATCTTGATGTTCTTGTTGTCATTTCTTTTGAGAAGCAGTTTGGTGTTTTCAATCTTATTCCTCTACTCATATGTATTCTTGTTTGATCCTAAGTGCATATGCTTGTTTGAAATCCTTGTTGTATCCGTCTTTCTCTGTTTGAGTTTTTCTTGATTCATGTATTCCTTGCTATAGCTTTGAACTTGTCCTATTGCGTCGTGCATTTTAACTCCGGATTCCGAGTCCATTCTTGAGAAATTACTGATTTAGTTTTCCTCTTATTTGACAATGATTATAGCCAATTTTGAGATTTTGTAAATTGCTGTTGATTAGATATATACTTTTTATATATGAGACTTTGAGATTACTCATACAGTTAACAACTATTTCTTTCTAATGCCTCGGCTGTACTTTTACTGGTTTACGGAATTGCACTTACTTTAAAAGTAAATTGACTTTCTAGTAATTCTACTATAGCTCCAGTGCACATCTTCATTTGATTATGTATTTGGATATTTTTCAAAATTTTGAAAAGAAAGGATTTACCACTTTTGTCTCAGTTGAGTTTCGTTTGATAAACTTTACTTAATTCATTTTGATTTGAGTTTGATTTAGCATTCTACATGGCTTATGTCATTGTTGTTCTTTTGAAAATGTTGGACTCATAGCTTTCTTCTTATGAGCGAACTCGCTCCTTCTTAAGCTTTTCACCTCTATGAATGTCATACTAGGTTCTGTTTTTAAATATACATCTACCTTTTGGGAACACTACAATCAATCTCAACTTTCCTTCCTCTGGTGAATCTCATTCTTATATGAGTCAGTTTAATTCGTTTCAAAAATAGTACATCGTTTATTCTCTTATTTTCTTTACAAGAGTTTTTAGTCAAAAATTTATCCTTGAGACATTACAAATGATTGAGTTGTCTTTTCTATGACTTGGTATTCTTTTGGATCAATTTAAAACTTGTTTGATGTTTCATGTATAGTGGATCTTGTTTGAACTACTTTAATTTAAGATCCTTTCTTGCAAGGCTTGACTCCTTTTTAGTACATCTTAAACTTCTTGAATGTTCTTCTGAGATAGTGATTTCAAGTATACTTTTGGAATTTTGTTTTGAATTTTATAAAGCAGATTGAATTCTCCTTGAAGAAGTTCTAAATCGAACTTATTTTTCAGTTGCTTGGTTATGATTGAAACCATTATTCAAATTTTGGCAAAATTATTTTAAGGTTGGCATGTGCTATTTTAAATGAAGTTTTAGAAAGCTTCCTTATTTAGTGAAAATCAGTTCGTTTGTAACGCATCACTTATTTCCTTTACCAAATTGTAAGCAAATTTTTACTTCGGAGTTTCTTTTCTAAAAAGAGTTTAACTTTTTCTTTCGTACTTACTATAAATGTTATACACGCTTGTTTGAATATGGACTTTGGGAGTTTCTGAACAAGCATTTGATTTCTCTCCTGAGTTTTGTGAATTACTTTTGGTTAAGAATGTGCACTTAACTAATTTTCTAAAATATTTGATGAAAATATTTTAGCTCTTAGCCAAGCCGGTATGCATCTTGTTTTTAAAACTCTACATGATCTATTTCAACATGAAATTGTATTGAAGTGAAGCCACGTTTATGCTATTGCTACTCTCTTGAAGAATGTTTGTTGCTCAACTTTTCTTCTAGACTGCAAAGTGGTTTTTTTCGCAAGTTTTCGACTCTTTCATGACCAATGTATTCGAAAGTATTTTTAATCATGCTCTTGAGTTCTGTGAGCTTTGTCTTGGGTTTGAAATATTCTCTTCTGTAAACCTCATGCTTTCTCGACTCAGCTTGAGTTTGTTTCAAACTGATGCGCTGGTTTTCTTCCTATTGATCCTATTGAACTTCTTTGATCTAAGGGTTATCTTTGAAATTGTCAATTGAATTGTGTCTAGCAAACTTCATTGCTTGAACATCCTTGTTTATCTGGAATTGGATATATTCTTTCAAATCTATGAGTATTGTCTTTGACATTTGTCTCTCCTTTCTAAGATCTCGTATTCTTCTGAGTAGACTCGAGAATTATTTTGATATCACGTGTGACTTGTAGACGTGGTAACGCGATGCGTTAGTTCTTTAGGACGTGATATGTGTATATGGAAGGTGAAGCGGTAGGTGTGTGACGTTATGATAAGTTGTGGGTGTTTTGTCCCTTGCAAACGAGCTTGCGATCGTTAGGCTTATGATCGGATATGGGGATTGTAAAGTGCTTGATGGAGTTGGAAAGTTGAAACTTTGAGGTTGATGTGAGATTAGTGTGCGGATGTTGAGCACGTCGTTTTAACCCCATCCTGTTTTATATCCTTTGATGCTTTGCTCTTCTATCACATGATTGACCCATGTTATCTTTTGCATTGAGCCTACTTTGTAATGTTTGCTTTGCAATCACACTCCTACCTTTACATCCTTGTGCTTATGACAATCAAAGTATTTAAAAATAGTATATATGATTATATTTTGAGATATTTTGTTTCTTCCTTAAATCTGTTCAAGGGTGAACTAATATAGAATTTCTTTCATTTTGTATCAATTTTCGAGGGCGAAAATTTTTATAAGGTGGGTAGGATGTAAGACCCAGAACTTTTGAAAAGTCTTTTTATGATAAGTCTCAAATTATATAGTTATTTATAGCCTTAATTTCAGAAATTATTTTATTAAAGATAATTAAGGCAAGTTTTGATTTATTGAATTTGAGACAAGTTATGATTTATTATCCAATTTGATAATTATTGGATTATTTTCTATAATTATATTATAAAGTTGGTAGTTGTGAAATAATAAGGATTTTTATATGATTCGGATTAAATAATTAATATTTTAAATATTAATACTGTTACTTTGGAAAATAAAGGGTTTAATTATATTATTTCTAATTATTTTTATTTGAGCATTTTATGAAAAATAATTTATGAAATTGCTGAGCAAATAGTGTTTTTATACATTAATGGATTAGAATTTATTTCTAATTACTAGAGTATCCCTATTTTTATTTGAAATTACAAAACTAACCCAAACCCTAACTTTACTTAAAAACCCTAACCCTAAAACCCTACCCGGTTACCCGTTGCTTCCCCCCATGCCCCAGCAGCCAAACACACATAGTTTCCCCAACTGAATGAAAGAAAGAAAGAACGGGTTAGGAGGAAACGGGAAGAAGCAGAGAGGGAGAGAGGGACAGAGAGCGGCGGTGTGAGAGGATGAGAGGGACGAGACAGCACCGGTGGACCTCGCCGCCGCCGTCGTGCTGTGCTGTCGCGTTCTACACCGTTGAACACCGAAGAAAGAGAGCGCGCGCAGGGGAGGAAGGAGCCGCCTAGCTCGCTGCCGCCACGCTGCTCGGGTCCGTCGAACCCTCCCTGCTGCCGCTGTTCATGTCGTGACCAGAGGGGAGTGAGAGACCAAGAGGGATGCGTTGTGCAAAGAGGGAACACGCCGCCACTGCCGTCGGAAAACACCATTAGAACCACTGCTGTGTTGGGTAAGCTCTCCCCTGTTTCTACTTCCTTGTTCTACCAGTTTGTTTCTACCTTGGAGATTGGCACTGAAATTTGTTTGTATGGGATAAGGTGCTTGTTGTAAATTTCCTTGCCGCTGCTGCCACTGGAATCACGGACCAAGGTGGAGGAGAAGGTCATTTTTCCCCCGCTGCTGCTATAATCGTTCTTACTGCTGCCATTGCTTCGTTTTGATTCAGTGAGTATTTCATATTTCGGAAACCCCTGCTTTAGCGTTCGGCTGTCTTTGGTTAAAGACCTTGAGGCTTGATAATGTAGGTTTGAGCTCTGATGTTCGCGTGTCGCATAGGTGTTGCAAAGGCTGCTATGCCATTCCTCTTATTTCAGTAAGTGTTTTTATCTCAGGATCCTCGCCATTTGTTTTCAGTTATGAGTTTTAAGATTTCCATGGCATTGATGTGTTAGGAAGTAGTATCTAAGCTTATATGTGGCGTTGAGGCTGTTCCTACTATTGAAAGAGACACGCATAGCTGGGATTTTGATTGTTGATTTCGGGTTGAGGCGAAAAGGACTCTGTGACGCGTTTGGGTTATGGTTATGCGTTTTGAGGTAGGGGCTTTTGTACAAACTAGTTTTATTTAAATTATAAAGTGTTATAAATAGATATGCTATACAAAATGTATTTTTGGTGGTTATGTGAGTCTTATGAATTGTCTGGTTTCATCTTGAATGAATATGGTTGCCTATTTGATTGTAACAATGTATGATTTTGATAAATTGGAGATTTCTGGATTGGTTGATTTGAATGATTTTTGATAATTTGAAAGTTGAGTTTTGTTTTATTGGAAACTAATTTGGTCTTGAACCTATTAGAAAGAGTTGATGATTGGTTTTGTTGGGACCCGGAAAGGGTGGCAAAGTCCAAGTTTTAGGGGAGATGCTGCCGAAATTTTTAGAAAATCTGAGATTTTGATTGGAATTGTTATTTTGGAAAAGAATAAATTATGCTTTGATTTAAATGTTTGAGAAATAAATTATGTTTGAACTTGCCTTATTAGGAAAATCTCTATTTTTTTTGATGTAATTACTAAGAAAGAAATTATGCCTTAAAAATCAATTTAAATATGAAATGTTTTTATGTTTTGGAATTTGATTTACATAAACAGATTTTGGAGGGGTTTTAATGGATTTAAAATAAACCTGGTTTTCAATTAATCTATTTCACTTTACGACATTTAGGAAGAGCTTGAAGTATTTTCTGGAACTTTGATTTATTAAAATTGAAACACTTCCCGAGCCCTTGGAAACAGATTTAAGAATGAAACTGAAATTGGTTTTGGCTTAAGTTTGGTTGGTCTTGAAATTGGTTCGGCATAATTGGAAACACAATTTGGTTTTGGGTTTAAACCCTATTCTATTTATTCAACTCAAGAAGTTAAAGTTTTGGAGGTTTTTAAGGAATTTAAGAAATGAGTTAGGTTATTCTCCCCTGAAGTCTTGGGACTCTGCTGAGGAATCTTACGACCAAATCTTGATTTAGAAATGAATGATTGAGTCTTTCAAAGAGATTTTGAACTTGGCATGGTTTTGAGATTTTTGGAAGTGTTGAAAAGATGTGGAAAGTGGCTCCGTTTTGAAAAGTGATTCTTGGCTAGCTGTGATTTGACTACGTTTGTTATTTAAAAGTAAATGAGCCAAGAATAATTTTGAAATAAGGTATTGAGCCTGATTGATTGTAGATATCATCAAGATTGATGAGTTATTGTTTGGTAGGCATAAGAGCCGGGTTCGTCCCGCTTATGCTGAGAGATTTGATAATTGACGAGATTGTTGATAAGTCACTTGCGCCTGGCAAGGACGGTGGTTAATCCCGCTTGTCGAAGTTGCGGCGCCCGCGTAAGGACGGTGGTTAATCCCGCTTACGTGTAGATGCGAGGTCAGAGGCAAAGTATCCCGCTCACATCCTTTCGGATCACAAGAGTGTGCAGGCACTGACATCCTGGACCGTGTGGCGGGCACGTTATCCCAGAGGGTTCCCATTTATACGTGACCGAAGGGCAACATTCCCATGGGAATGTGTCGGGTTGGCAATTGAACCGACAATGTGATATCACAGCCAGTAGGGCAGGCATTCATCATTTGCATCTATGTGATATTGTTTGGGTGTGCATATTGTAATTGTTTGCTTATGTGAATACTTATGTTAACTGTTATACTTGTTGTAATTGCTCTTGATTGTGTTTGAACTACATTATTTGTGACTGTGTTTGATTGGTTGACTTGTGATGAATTGGTTGATGTTTGAGTTGTTTGGGCCGGGGGCCGTGTTGGATTGGATGGGCTTGAGGCCGTGATTGGTATATTGAGTCCTAGTTATGTATAAAGTATCTGATCGGTTCAGTATAGACTTAATGAACCTATGCTTGGAACGGGATGATCATTTATACCGCGTAGGTAACTGCTTTCATGGTTGCGGTCTAGGAAAAACTTTTCAGACATTTTCTTTAAGAAAGGAAAAAAGTTTTGTTTTAGAATATTTGAGAAACTTAGCAAGTCTTCAAAAAGGAATTTTCTGGATTTCGAATGTGAACCTATGGTTTTTGGAAAGACTCATAAGATGAGCAATGATCACTGAACTCTAAGAATGATTTTATCTTTACGTATCTTGTTATAGCAATTTCTGTAATTCTATAGTGAGAACAAGCGAGGACGACGTTCTCACTCCCCTACAGGTTATTCCTTTTCAGGATATGGAAGATGAAGCTTCAGGAGAGTTATGTTTATTTTCTGTTTACTCGGTCTTTTTGTATTACCGTTGCTATTGTTTTTCCCTCGCCTTTATCTTTATTAAGTTTGTAAGAGGGATAGGAAATTATGATATGTATATTTGTAAACTAGTGTTATGTATATATATATATATATATCTTAAGGTTGTATCTGATTTGTATGTACATGTATGTTTATGTTTTCACGAAAAAGAGTTATCAAAAGGTTATGCGGTTTTAAGTTTTAAGCAGGCTCATATTTTAGTGTTAAATATTATAAGAGTCGTGGTAATACTTGAGCTACCAGAGTGGCGCAGCCGGAAGCGTGACATTTTGATAGTTAGGGTGTTACAGTTTCGATTTCAAGTCAGATTCTTACCAATTTATGGTCGTGCTAATAAATTGTAATTAAGCACAAAAGATCAAAGGAAAATTTCATTTACCTACACGCATGGAAGATCTTTGCATGCATCAGCACTCCAAATTATTGCCCAACAATTGATTGTCATATTATACGAGGGGTTTTATTCTGCTGTTGTTTATTTATGCCCTGCCTTCTTCTATGGTTTCAATTTCAAGGAAGATTGTTACCAATTTATGGCTAAAATTTTCTTATCACATCTGTTATATGAACAATGCATATTTTCACACTATTCCTTTTGACGTTGCATAATAAGTTGCAAGGCCCGTTTTGGAGATTAAGTTAAAACACATTACATTACTTCTATTCTCTTAAAATAACCTCTCTAATTGTTTCCTGTGGCACCTTTGTTTGTATACCAGAACTCGCTTAACATTTATTTTGTCGTTATTTGCTCCCTTTAGATATAGCAGCTATGTGCTGAGTAGTCAAACCGAACTCGTGTTTACCTGGACTCCTGTTTCCATGTTCCACTACTCCTTTCTTTATGTTACAAATAATAAATGTAACTATGATTCTGCAATTACAAATTTCCCCTATCAGCTAACTTCCTTCTCTCTTTCTTTTGGTCATGTTAAGGAGATCAGTTGACCATGTCTTGAGTTCATTTTTTTAATTGTTTTTTTAATTTCAATCAATCACGGGATGCCAAATTGATTCGTTTCCATTGTGAACTTGTCTCTTTTCATTAATGGTCAAAGACTAAGCAAGTGCCTGAGCACATGTGTCTTTCATAGTCCAACTTTGACATCATACCTAATACAGATCTTTCGGTCTTCTCCTTTCTTCCCATTATTTGTTGACCTTTGTCATTGCGTGTTTCCTTTCCTGTCTAGCCGAGCGGTGTCCAATTTTGCAATTGTCTGAAATCAGTTTGAGTGCCTGTAACAAAATTATTCCATACACCTACCCCTTTGGCAATCAGTTCGGCTGCCTGGATGCCATAGAACACCAAGCTAAGCTTGCACGGCAACGGCGGATGAATTTGCTGGGTCATAAGAGGCGCCGGGTCAACGTGTTGCTGAGTCCATCCGGCCTCGAGAATGGTTTGTTAGTCGTTGTCCACTACATAGTTCGCTTCATGCTCGGCGTCATTTTTCCATTAGACTTTTTCATTATTCGGCGTGATCCATACTTTCCTCTGTGAGGGAACATGTCAATTTTTGCTGGCAATTTTGCGTGACCCTTATCTTGCTGCTCTATTGGTGTGTTTATGCATGATTTATAAACTTTCATCTACGATTTTCTATTGTTGCAGTTGATCCTAACAGACACGTGTCAGAGTCCTTCTAAACCGCTATCGGTGTGCTCCAAAAATCACCCGCCTCTGTTGTCACAATCCAAGGTTAGCTTTACTTTGCCAATCTAAGCTGGATCTCTTTTCTAAATTATTCTTTGGCTAAATGGCTCTCCGTGGAACATAGCAATATTCCTCCCACGTGCGATACTCACCGCTGGTATTGCTTAGTTGTCGTGATCACCTGTGCTACTCTATTTCATTTTTAACATTATGATCCTTTTTTAAATCCTGCCCCATACCACGGTGTTGGCTTGTCCATCTGCGGATAACACCCCTTTTTTCCATTGCAAGTTCTTCACCGTGTAACGTCCCTAAGTCCGGTGACAGACAAAAGCGTTCTATAACACGTACCACGTAAGTAATGCCTGCATTTGCCATCTCTCTAGGATATGTTCTTTAGCAGGGAATTATGCTTCAATTAAACAATTAAACAATTCTCCCGTATAAGCTGGTGCGATTTTTTTCATCATTACTATGGGACCATTTGCCGAGCCTCACCCGCAGCCACGATTGAACATGGGTCTTTGACCAGATTGTTTCGCCCACTAACTCACAATCGTTTTAATGTTTCGAATTTAGCTCCGAGAATTGATAACTGGTTCTCATCAAATATGCAGTCGGGTTGGCTATTCCCCTTTGTCCCGGTCTGTAAATTTTTATCTACCTGAGGCTAGCGACGTCCAAGTTGAGGCCTTTATTGCATCTTCTACTGAACCAGGTATTATTCTCAATGACTATGATTATGAGTCTATCCATATTTTGACCTATTATTGCAGTCCTGCAAAACTTGATTTTGCTTTATTTCATATGTTCACCAGATATTTGGTCTATTGGGCAACCCACGCAAAGATGTATTTTTTGTGGGGCAAACATGTGGATGCACGAGCAACTTGCGAAAGGTGGAGCCAATAACACTATATTATTTGCTATTTGTTGTATGGGTGGAAAGGTCACTCTCCCTTTGTTGCCGGTCCCGCCACCATTGTTGGAGGTGTTGTTGGATGGAGATGATGAACGATCTTTGCATTATCAGAAATATATCAGGGCCTTTAATGGTATATTTTCGTTCACATCTATGGCTGGCAAGATTCAGTACACATTAAACAAGGGTTCCGTTCCCCCCATGTTTGTTATTAGTGGCCAAAATTACCATTCAATTGGAAGTTTGATGCCACAGCAGTCTAGCGAGCCCAAGTTTGCTCAGCTCTATTTCTATGATATGGAAAACGAAGTCCAGAATAGGATTGACGCAATTGGGTGAGTTGGTTGTACTGATTGTCTGCTGATTTTTTAATATGTGTATTTCTTAATTCCGGTGTGACCTTCATTTATCTTGATGTATTTTATTTTTTGGTTAATGTAGCCTGTCTAATCAACACAAATTTATAGATCATACCATTGTGGCCAACCTCAGCAGCATTCTTGATTCCCACAATTCTCTTGCTAAGTCTTTTCGATATGCTAGGCAAAGGTTCGCTGAAGATGCAACCACTCCGCTACAGCTTCGTCTTATCAAGAAGAGGAATACTAATGGTAGAAGATATAATCTACCATCAGCGTCTGAAGTTGCTGCTCTTATTGTAGGTGATTTTGATACAGATAACCTTGAGAGGGACGTTATACTTTAGACACATTCAAATTAGTTGAAACGCATTGATGTTAATCATCCCTAGTACCTTGCACTACAGTACCTCTTGCTTTTTCCGTACAGAGAAGATGGTTTTCGGAGTGATATCTTAATATCCGATAAAAGATCTTAGCAACAGTTACATAAGCGAGAAACAATTAGCATGAAAGAGTTTCTGTCTTTTTGAATCCAAATGAAAACGCACGAGTCGCAAGTTCTTCTCAAATCAAGACGTTTGTTCCAACAATTCTTGGTTGATAGTTACACTATGGTAGAAGCTGAAAGACTACAATATCACAGGTTCTACCAGAACAAGTTTCGCTCCCAACAACTGCAAGGCCTACATGAGTGCCTAATTCATGGTGAGACACAAGCTGCAAGAACTGGCAAACGAGTTATCTTGCCGACTTCATTTGTCGATGGTCCCCAGCATATGTACAACAATTGCAAAGATGCATTTGCTATTTGCAGGTATGCTGGTTACCCTAACTATTTCATTACTATTACCTGTAACCCAGATTGGAACGAGATTAAAGATTGCGTTGCGGACTATTCATTAAAGCCAAGTGACAGGCCTGATATCATATCAAGGGTTTTCAAGATCAAGTTAGATGCGTTGCTAAAAGACTTAAAGGATGGGTCCATATTCGGAAAGCCCAAAGCAAGTAAGGTTTTTCATTCAGTGTCTTCAAGTTCACCCCAACACATTTGTCCTTTTTCCATCAATGGTTATCTGTCCCCTCACATATTCTTTTTTTTTCCCATTTTCTTTGTTTTAGTTGTGTACACAGTTGAATTCCAGAAGCGTGGTCTTCCCCACTGTCACATTTTATTATTTCTCCAGCCAGCCGAGATATAAGTTAGTCCAGAAATTCATGGTTCATGGACCCTGTGGATTTTTGAACACGAGTAGCCCGTGTATGGTTAATGGGAAGTGGTACAAGTTTTATCCAATGCCATTCCGTCAAAAAATAGCCATAGACAATGCAGGTTTTCCCAAGTATAAACAGTCGGATAATGGTCGTTCAACAAGCAAGAGGAATGTTGACCTCGACAATCGGTTTATTGTCCCGTACAATGCAACATTGCTTCTTAAGTATGGGTGCCACATAAATGTCGAGTTTACTTGCCAGACATCTGCTATTAAGTATTTGCTCAAGTACGTCCACAAAGGTAATGACCGTGTCACAGCTTTATTTTTTCGATCGCATGATTCAGCTGATTCTGATGTCATTGTGGATGAAATTCAAAACTACTATGATTACCGATATATATCTGCTTATGAGGCATCCTAGCGGCTATTCGGGTTTGAGATTATGTTCAAAGAGCCAAACGTCATCCGCCTTCCATTCCACCTGCCAATGAACAGAATATTTTGTACGAAGATCATCAACTTATTGAGAATGTTATCGAGGCTACGGTCTCAAAGGATAGTATGTTTACTGGTTGGTTTAAGGCTAACAAGGATTTTGATCTGGCCCGTACACTGACTTACGCGGAGATGCCGTCATTTTTTGTTTGGGACAAGCAAGGGCATATGTGGAGGCCACGGAAGCAAGGGAATGTGATTGGTCATCTCACACATATTCCTCACTCGCATGGAGAGGAGTACTACCTTCGTTTGTTATTGAATTATCAAAAAGGGTGCCAGACATTTGCTGATGTTCGTTCTGTTGGTGGCATTATGTACGATACATTCAAAGAAGCTTGCTATGCGCTAGGGTTATTGCAGGACGATAAGGAATTTATTGATGCACTTAATGAAGCCAGTTCGTGGGCATCACCGAATTATATCAGGAGGTTGTTTGCAATGCTTTTGATGTGAAACAACATGGTGCGCCCTGACATGGTGTGGGAGCAATGTTGGCAACATTGTGTAGACAACTCGATGCTCTCTAGAAGACATAACTTGGGTAAACTTTCTAGATTTTTTTCCTGTCATCTTACTGTATCGCCAAAAATTCTCACCAATCCATTTAAAAACTCCCCTTTTTTTCAACCTCATGCATTGTGTGATGCATTTATTTTTTTCTTCATCATTTTGTCGAATTTGTTTGTGATGTAACTATCTTCCATTTTGATTTCAGGTTTCCAGCCTTCCATTCATGAGATTCAGTCTACCACGCTTGTCAAAATTGAAAAACTTTTGCAACCAAACGGTAGGAGCCTAAAAGAATTTATTGACATGCCGTTTCCTGATTCTGTTGATTCAACTGAACCTTCCGACACAGTCTTTTTTTATGAGCTCAATTTCGACAAGATAGAGTTTGCAAGTATTTCCGTCAATTTGGTTTCCCGGTTGAATCGAGACTAGTGCGTTACGTTCGACACAATAGCGAATGCAGTTAGTCGTGCTAATGGTGGTTTTTATTTTGTCTGTGGATATGGTGGAACTGGTAAGACTTTTCTATGGAATGCACTGTCTGCTTCAATAAGGTCGAACGGTGATATTGTTCTCAACATGGCATCTAGTGGCATTGCAGCGCTGTTGTTGCCTAATGGGTGAACTGCTTATTCACGCTTTAAGGTTCCACTCAGTGTTAACCAGGACTCTATTTGTAATATAAGGCAAGGCACACCCCTCGCACATCTTACTTCATCTGAAAAATTAATTATATGGGATGAGGCACCTATGTTAAATAAATTTTGCTTTGAAGCGCTCGACAAGTGCCTTAAGGATGTTCTTCGTCTTGATCATGGATATAATCCTGATGCTCCATTCAGTGGAAAAATTGTTGTTCTGGGAGGTGATTTCTGTCAGATATTGCCTGTGATTCCTCGTGGTTCCCGGGAAGAGATTGTTCATTCATGTATTAATGCTTCGAACCTGTGGCAATCTTGCCAAGTGTTGCAGTTAATTGAAAACATGAGGCTGGGCTGTGGTTCGCGAGATATGCACAGTGTACAATTAGAGGAATTTGCTGAATGGCTGCTTCAAATTGGTGACGAGTTACTCGGAGACAGCACCGATGGCGAATCAGTAATTAGAATACCCGACCACTTGCTACTGGATATTGAGTCTCCATGTCTGCATGATTTGGTGTTGTTCGTTTATCCTGACATTTTACTCCATTCTTCTAGCGTAGATTATTTTAAGGGTAGGAGTATATTATCACCAACACTTGATGTTATAACTGAAGTAAACAATCATGTGATGTCTTTGTTCCCTGGCAACAAGAGAGTTTACTTGAGCTCTGATACATTAATTAATGAAGATGGTCACCTGGAATCTGAATTATACACAATGAGCACGGAGTCATTAAATGCATTGAATTATTCAGGAATTCCCCAACACCGGTTAGTTCTTAAAATTGGTGTTCCGGTGAAGCTTCTTCGCAACATTGACCAATCCAATGGACTATGCAACAGTCATCGAATGCAGGTTAGACGTCTTGGCGACCACGTCATTGAGTGCATCATATTAGCAGGTCGTAATACTGGTGAGGTTGTCTTTATTCCCAGGATGAACATGTCCCCTAATAATGAGACATTACCCATCAGGTTTACTCGACGACAATTTCTGGTTGCGCTTTGCTTTGCAATGACCATAAACAAGTCCCAAGGATAAACACTGTCAACCATTGGCGTGTATCTTTCAAGACCTGTTTTTACTCATGGTCAGCTTTATGTTGTGCTCTCTCAGGTCAGCATGCATTCTGGACTGAAGATATTATCTGTTGGTTCTGACGGCACAGCTTCAGATCATACTATTAATGTTGTCTATAGAGAAGTTTTTCCTAGCTTGCTACCTAACATTTTGCCTTGAACAGTTTGTTTGTCATGTGGTTCTTTCGTCATCTTCTCGGTAAGCCTTTCTTTTATGTCTCCGTGCTTGGCACGAGTCTTAAAACTAGTTAAACTGTAAATTAAGCTTCGCAAACAACTTGAAAAGCTTAACTATACAAATGTCAATTGCATTTTGTTGTTGTCTAATCGTTCAGAAGAATTTTTTTTAGTATTCTTTCTTCTATAAAGAACAATGATCACACACTCAACATCATATAGAATCAAGGTTAATATATAAAAACATGAGAAAAACAACATTTTTGGTTTAAAATAAATAAAAATTGACTAATATTAACTTAAATATAAGATAAATAACAAATAAAAAATGTTGGTCACCAAACATTTGTCTACACAAATAGTCAAGTTTTTAAAATAACAAGGCTGCTTACAAAAGCTACATGACTTTCAACAATTTCTATTTTATTATAAATAATTCTTCTCAGGGATACACTAAGAACATCTCTATTTTAACTAACTACTCAAAAGCATTCAATATATGAAATCAAGAAAAAAATTAAAGAAAATCACCCATTTCTGTAGATGAATAATATTTTATCATTGATGGTTTGAATTAATTGTAATGTAAAAATTCTACATTGAAGAAAATATTCTTTTGTATTTGTAGTAAATTTGGATGTAACACGAAGATATTTAGGTGTATTCTTTAAGAATTTTGGTGTATGTGTGCTGATAAATTCTGCATAATTTAAAACTCTTCTTCTCCCTCCTCCTCATCTTTTACTACTTCTTCTTCTTCTTTTTCATCATCATCATCATCATCATCATCATCATCATCATCATCTTCTTCTTCTTCTTCTTCTTCTTCTTCTTCTTCTTCTTCTTCTTCTTCTTCTTCTTCTTCTTCTTCTTCTTCTTCTTCTTCTTCTTCTTCTTATTCATCCTTTTTTTTTCTTGTTTTATCTTCTCAAGTTTCTTCTTTTTTTTACTCTTTTAACAAGAATAAAAACAAAAAAATCAAACAAAGAAGAAGAAGAAACTCATAATAGTACAAAATTACTTAGAAGAGGATGAACTTACATTCGTTCAACTAAAAGAAAGAAAGAAATAAAAAAAAGAAGAACAAAAAAAATGCAGCATTAGAGGAAACATTTTTCTATATTTGCAGCAAATTTGGGTGTAACACGAAAATATTTGGGTGTATTATTTAAGAATTTTTAGTGTATTTGTGCTAATCAATTCTGCATAATTCAAAACTCTTCCTCTTCCTCCTCCTCATCTCTGCTGTTTCTTCTTTTTTTTTTTCATCATCATCACCATCTTCTTCTTTTTTTTTTTCTTATTCATTTTTTTTTTGTTTTACCTTCTCAAGTTTCTTCTTGTTTTACTCTCCCACCAACACCAACACCACCTCCTCATCCTCTTCTTTCTCCTTTTTTTCATTGAAATTTATTCTCCTCCTTCTCCTCCATCATTAGTTATCTCGTTGTTGAAGATAATGAATAATTCAAGTTCATATTGTCAATTCAACCAGAACGAAATTGATTATTTTGAATCCAATCAAGTGGTTGAGGTGCGGTTCGATTCTGGTTAATGTTTTTGTTAGTAGTTTATAATTCTGTAGGTGAATAATGTTGTTTTTGTTTGTAAAAATTGTTGTTCATATTTGATGGTTTGAATTGAATGTAATGTAAAAGTTCTGCATTAAAGAAAATATTTTTCTGTATTTGGGTGTAACAGAAAGATATTTGGGTGTATTGTTTAAAAATTTTAAATGTATGTGTGCTGATAAGTTTTGCATAATTCAAAACTCTTCTTTCCTCATCTTTTGCTGTTTCTTCTTCTTTTTCATCATAATCATCATCATTTTCTTTTTTTTCTTATTCATCTTTTTTTTATCTTCTAAAGATTCTTCTTGTTTTACTCTTTTAACAAGAATAAAAACAAGAAAAATCAAATAAAGAAAAAGAAGAAACACATAATGCTACAAAATTACTTAGAAGAGGATGAACTTACATTCGTTCAACTAAAAGAAAGAAAGAAATAAAGAAAAAAAAGAAGAACAAAAAAATGCAAGCATTAGAGGAAATATTTTTCTGTATTTGTAGTAAATTTATGTGTAACATGAAGATATTTGGGTGTATTGTTTAAAAATTTTCAGTGTATGTGTGCTGATAAGATTTGCATAATTCAAAACTCTTCCTCTTCTTCCTTCTCATCTTCTGATGCTTCTTCTTCTTTATCTTCTTTTTTGATATTCTCATAATTCTTTTTGGGAGAAAAAAAATAAAACAAAGAAAAAATGCATAATGTTGCAAAATTAATAGAAAGAGAAGGAAGATAAAATGTAGCAACAACAACAGTAATAAAAAAACGACGATAAAGATGAAACACTCGAAAAAAAAAAGAGAAGAAAAAGAAGAAGGAGAAAAAGAAGGAAGAAGAGGAGGAACGCGAAGGGCGCTATAAAAACCGTTGAGTAGTGCGCGTGTTAACATGCTCGTATGGGTGAACGTCCTTTTCGTTGGATTTAGCTCAACTTGTATGACTTGTAAACTAAAGTGATTTGTATATGTAACACTTCTGATAAAAAAAAATAGACATTTAATTGTATTAATAAAAAAATTATTCAATCTTTTTAAAATATAAAACTGACTATCTAAATCATACATCATATAAAAACTTGTAAAATAAAAAAAAATAAAAACAAAAGTAAATAGATCCTTTAAAAAAACGGATTTTTTTTTGTGACTTAAAAGAAAATAAACAAAAACTAAGAAAGAAAAAAAAACAAGAAACTGCTTAAGAAAGGCAGTCCCGCTGAATACTACTCCCAAACTCCTTCCAAGGCAATGGAAGCTCCACTTGGGGAGAAATAGTCCTCATTGCAGTCTTTGCCATGATGTCTGCTACTGTATTTGCATCTCTCAAGATCAACCGAAGATCAGCACGCCATTTCCAAGACATGATATCTCGAATTTTAACACTAAAGGATCAATAAACCCAGAGTAATCTTGTAAATTATTGACAATAGTAAAAGCCTCCACACAGTCTGTCTCACATATAATGTCTCTTTGTCCCGAGTCCCATGCTAAAAGAAAGCCTCTCCAAATAGCAAACAACTCTCCTTGAAAAATGCTACGACTCTCAATTGTTCCCAGACAGCCTCGTTGCCACCTTCCCTTCCAATCTCTGCTAACACAAGCAAAACCAACTCGAGCACCACTGCCAGGATAGCTAGCATCACAATTAATCTTAAAGGTACCCACTAAGGGGGAATCCAAGAGCCACTAATGGTTGAGGGGATAGATAGTCGTTGCAACTCAAAAATATTTCGGAGCTCCTTTTTGAAGGACAAAGCCATACCAATCACCTTGTCTGTGGTCCAATGCTCGTGAGGATGAAAGATCTCGTTATTTCTCGAACACCAAATCCACCAGAGACCAGAAAAGAATCTAAAGGGGCGTTGTTTGCTATTATGTAAGAACCAACTCATCAAATCCACTGGTTGATCGGAGATCCCTAAAGCTTGCCAAACAAGTTGGACTTTTGGACAATCCCGAATACAATGTAAAACCGATTCCTGACCTGAGAAACATCGTGGACAGCTATCCGTGTGCGAAATGCCCCTTCTAAAACAAAATGCAGCAGTAGGAAGAGCCTCCCGAAGACATAGCCAGGCCAAAAATTTGTGCTTTTCCGGAACATGTTGACGCCAAAGCCAAAGCCAATTACCCCTATCCTCCCAACAAAACATCTTCTTACTGAGCCACAAATAACCACTATGAGCATCATAAACCTTTGAGGCCGCACCAATCCAACACCAACCAACCTCTGAACCAGCTTGAACATCTGGGTTATAAGAGTTAATGTTGCTCTGCAGAGACTGATTCAGAGGAGAATAGATATTCTCAAGGTTCCACTGTCCAGATGACCAAAGGTCCAAGATCCTGAGATCCAAATCAGAAATGTGAACATAATCCATCTCCTGACACAGTCGCCCCTCTCTTCTCCATTTAGAAAAGCAAAAGTTTTGTTCCAAATCCCCAATGCACCAACTAAAACCTTCCTTCATGATATCCCAAGCTCGACATATACTCTTCCAAACATAAGATCCCCTTCCTCGAGCCCGACTAAAACAATCTTCCTTAGAAGAATGGTATTTCTCCGTCAACATTTGAATCCATAGATTGTCGGGATGGTGAAAAAGTTGCCAAACTAGATTTCCAAGAAGAGCAATATTGGCACAAAAAGGATCTCTAATTCCCAGACCTCCAAACTTCTTAGGAGTGACCAACACTTTCCAGTTAACTAGATTCAGGCATCTACCATCAGCTTGACCCTTCCATAGAAAGTTTCACATCATGGATTCTATCTTATTAGTTACCCCTTTAGGGAAGAGAGATACTTGCATGCGATAAGTAGGAATCGCAGTCACTACCGATTTGAGAAAACAGAGTCTGCCTGCCTTATTAAGCAATCTCCCTTTCCAGCTGGCTAGCCTTCCCCGAATCTTGTCCAAAACATCGTTAAAAGTTGCGCGTGTCACCCGAGAGTGATTAAGGTTCACCCCTAAATACTTGCCCAAGTTCTGGACGAATTTGATGGAGGAGACTCCAATGAAAATCTCTTTTCTTGTCGCTGAAACATTCCTGGAGCATAGCGCTTTAGATTTTTCCACATTAACCTTCATCCCAGAGGCTCTGCAGAAATTTTCCAAAGCTACCATTACAGTTTGAACTTGCTGTTTTTTAGCTTTACAGAAAAGAAGCAAATCATCGGCAAACATCAAATGAGAAATTCTTGGATCCCCTCTAGAAACCGCAACCGGCTTCCACGAGCCCTTATCAACTTGCTGATAAATAGAACAGGACAATCTCTCCATACACAACACAAACAGATACGGTGATATAGGATCTCCTTGCCTAAGACCTCTGCTCGGAGTAAAGCTATTTAATCTATCCCCATTTCAGAGGATAGACAGTGAGGAAGCAGTGACACAACGCATAATCAAATTGACTGTCGGAGGAGGAAAGCCAAAACTCACCAGGGTTTGTTTCAGAAATCCCCAATCCACTCTATCGTACACTTTCTCCAAATCAATCTTAAAGGCCATGGTGCCTTTCTCTGACTTTGTCTTCTTCATGAAATGGAGAACCTCTTGTGCTACAATGATGTTGTCGGGGGTTCATCTCCCCGGGATAAACCCTCCTTGAAGGGGCCCAATAATCTCTTTGAGATGGGGACGAAGTCTATTGACCAGGACCTTCGTTATAACTTTGTAAACCACATTACAGAGACTAATTGGTCGGAAATCCTTCATGGAAACCGGGTTTTGTACCTTCGGAATAAGAACCACAAGAGTTTCCATCATCCTTGGATCCATATCCAAACCAGAGAACGCATGACGAACCATAGTCCAAACATCAAAACCAACAATCTTCCAGTATTCTTTAAAGAAGAAAGCCTGAAACCCATCAGGGCCCGGTGCCTTAAAAGAATGCATACTGAAAACAGCCGACTTAACTTCTTCCAGAGTAACTGGCGCTGTGAGGCTACAACAGGCTTCATCATTCAGGGAAGGCAGCGGCACATCACCAAGACAACCTAAGTCTACATCCTCCGACTGGCAGAATAGGCGTTTATAGAAGGATTCAGCTTCCCTTCTAAGGACATCCGGGTCCGTTTCCCACGCCCCATCTTGAAGAAAGAGACCATGAATCTTATTATGCTTTCTCCGTACAAGAGTCTGGACATGAAAGAACTTGGTATTTCTATCCCCAAATTTTACCCACTGCTCTCTGGATTTTTGAAACCATAGAAGTTCCTCCTGCACAAGCGTGTTATTAAATTCCTCAATCAACTGTTTTTCTTTTCACCGCATAGACAAATCTTCCATTACTTCAAGTCGCTTCTGAAGGAAATTAATCTGTCTCTCCAATTTGCATTTCCTAACGAAAATGTTGCCGAACACTTTAGAATTAAACTCTAAAGAGTTCTTCTGCATTTCTGAAAGCTTGCCATGCATCTCTCTGTAGCCAGCCTGCCATGACTGGTTCACAATATCTCTATACCCCGGATGAGTTGCCCAAGCTGCAATAAACCGAAAAGGTCTATTCTTTTTCGGTTGGGAACGACCTGTACAGCATACTAGGATATGACAATGATCAGACTGAAGCCTATTTAAAATTTCTGCGTAAGCCTATTTAAATCCTCAGACATGTAGTTCCTTTATCGAGAATGAAAATTTTTAATTATTCTATTGGTCTTTATAGTTTTACAAAATTTTTAATTAGGTTTTTATATATTTTTTTAATTAAATCTTGCATCAAATTTTTTTTAAATTAGGTTCCTCTTGATAGAAATTGGCTTAATTGTATAGGAATTCAACTAAAAAAAAAATTGGTGCAAGAACTCAAATAAAAAAAAAGTGTATTAAAAAAATTAATGCAAAAATCCAATTAAAAAAATAAAATATAAAAACTTAATTGAAAATTTTGCGAAATTATAAGAACCAACAAAGTAATTAAACAAAAAAAAAAATCATCATCATAGAAAAAAAAAACTCTTAACTCTTATAATTTAATATTAAAAAAATTAAAAAATAAAAAACTACTTACGACTGCTGTGTTTAATAGCAAGCAGAAGCAGATAAAGGGTGAAGGGGGATTAGGGTTTCATCCAAAATCCCAGCTAATCAATGGCGAATCGAACGGACCCAGCGGCGAAGAGCATAAGGGGGACGAACCCACAGAACCTTGTGGAGAAGATTCTCCGCTCCAAAATTTACCAGAACACCTACTGGAAGGAGCAATGCTTTGGCCTCACGGCGGAGACCCTCGTCGACAAGGCCATGGAGCTCGATCACCTCGGCGGCACCTACGGCGGCAACCGCAAGCCCACCCCCTTCATGTGCCTTGTCATGAAGATGCTCCAGATCCAGCCCGAGAAGGAAATCGTTATCGAGTTCATTAAGAACGAGGATTACAAGTAACTATTTCAAACCCTTCTTTTTCATTTTCATTCAATTTCCCCGTTAGGTCTATAATTTGGTTCGAGCGACCGCAAAGTAATTGGCATTAGTATTTATTTATTTGGCTGAAGTGCAAGGTGTAAGCATTCTGAACGATTGATAATGAGAAAATTAATTGATTAGAATTTTGTAAGGTTTGAAGAGAAATTCTTTCATGCTCTTGGAGCGCATTTAGTTTGTATTCTAGGAACATGAGCGGCTGTGTACTCAAGGAGCATGAAGGACTGACAGATGAGTAATGCTGTATCTCTCCTATAAACAAATGTTAATACCCTGATAAGAAAAAGTTGCACTCTTTAATCTTTTCCAATTCATTAATTATAGAGATAGAAAAAAAATCTATGTTATACTTATTGTTATGGTATGGTTTTGGATATATTTTTTTGTCACATTTGTTTGTAAGATATAGAATTTTTCTGAATGAATTTATCTAAATGATATGCCATACATGCACAGTAATTTGTGGCAGTTATGGTATGCAGCACCACGTAGCCAGCTAGTTGTCCATTCCTTTTGCATTTGACTTGTTTTTAGTTGTCAAATCCTAAATGTTGTTTCATGTAATTTTTGTTGAGTGGTTTTTGAATTTGTTTTTGTTGTTTTATGTGGAATGCAGGTATGTTAGAGTGCTTGGTGCCTTTTATTTGCGTCTTACTGGTACTGATGTTGACGTGTACCGCTATCTGGAGCCCCTTTACAATGACTACCGGAAACTGAGGCGCAAGTTAGCTGATGGACGTAAGATATCACTTATTTTTCGGGTGGAAAATGTCTTGTTTGATGCTTTTGTATTTATTGGTTTTATTGAGAACTCACTTGTTGCACTTGGTGTTGCAGAGTTTACATTGACACATGTTGATGAAGTCATTGATGAGCTTCTTACAAAAGATTATTCCTGTGATATTGCTTTGCCACGCGTCAAGAGAAGGTATGTATTATACAGCTTTTTGTTGATTCATTTTTACATGTCTCTGTACTCTCTGGCTTCAATGTTTTATTTGTCTTTTCCTTTTTAAAAAAGTTACTCTGATATGATAATTATGCTTTGCTTTTCCAGCCATTTTAATATTACTGAATTTTGAATTATATTTACCCTATTTTCTTTGCTGGTGGACTGGATTTGAAAGATAAGATACATGTCAGGTCTTTGTGTAGACCTTTTGAAGATTTAATTTTGTATAACATTTGGAAACAAATTGATTCTGGTAGTACATTATCTGTTAATCAAGGCAGTGATTGTTTGATGTCTCTTAGAGACAAAGATTTGGATACAAAGACATACACATATTCACAAAGACAATTCTGTTTAGCAATGTTGATGGACATGGCAAAAACCTTTTTAAAAGTCTGTTTTACTCTCAATTGAAAAATAAAAGTTTTCATCTTCATCAACTTTATGACCCTCAACCGCTTCATCTTCCTCCCGACGCCCTCCATTGCATTCGTCTTCTTTGTATCCCTTTCTTGGAGAGATATACAGAGAGCTTTGCGGCAGCGACAACTAGTGAGGTGGTGGACGGCGATGGTCTAATAGATCTGGAGGAGGAGGAGGTGGTGGTTGAGGTGGCAGCAGGGGAGAAGAGAAAAGGAAGAGGCAGCAGTGCAAAGTTGGTTTAGGGAAGTTTTGAAAACTATTAAGGATAAACTTGTCCAAAAAGACAGTCCAATCTGTGTCTCCGGCAAGAAATGTGTGTCTCTACATTTTGTCAAGACACAAAATAATACATGTATTTTGTGGGTGCTTATGTTTAGCTTTGTCCTTCTTAAATTTTTGTTTCACAAAACACACAGTGGCATGAAACAAATGCTGCCTAAGTGGGCAAAGGGGGTTAGATAGTTTGTATAAGAGTCTGAGATTCATGCCCCACATCTTTCTGTCTAGTTTATCTTACTTTCTTTCTCTTGTTGAATATGGAGTCAGATTAATAATCACTTTCAAGAGTTCACAGAACTGAAATTTCACATATCTGCTTTATGATTGAAGATGTTTGAGCAATATTCCTAGGTTGTTTTGCACTGCTCAGTTTGATTTGTGTTCAGCTGTGATGCTAATATTTTAACACATGCCTTATTCATGTGTATTTTTATGTAGCCTAAAGTTATATTAAATTATGGGGTTCTCTGGTCTATTTCCTAGGTGGAATCTTGAGTCTCTTGGTTCATTAGAACCTAGACGCAGTGCACTTGAGGAAGATTTTGAGGAGGAAGAAGAGAAAGAGGATAACGACCAACCTGCTGATGAGCTTGAAGATAGGGCCTATGAAAAGGTGAATCCTTCCCTTCATGTTTAAAACTTACTTGTATCAGACATATCTGATAGTGCTGCTGAAGTGCTGATGTTTTGATTTAATTATTTAATGATTTGTATAATACAGGATTATTATACTAATGCAGATGTCAATCTGTCTTCGGCCTTTCTGCTATTTCTTTTCATTTGCTTTTTGGTTTTTCTTGAACTTCTGTGCTGGTATGGGGGGTTTATTCTGGCTGAAGGGACTAAATCCCCAATTTAATGTTAATTCTCTTATATTTATTGTATTGTATTTTCAAAATAGCAGATGTGAACAAATTTATATATGTACGTTGCCATATTGGAAGCTGTTTCTGAAGTTTGCACATGAATGCACACATTCGCGTTGGATTAATATCCAGTAGAATATATTTTGGTTTCCACTGTGGCATTCAGAGCCACTTGTGATGAGCAACTGCTTCCTATAATAAAATCTGGTGACCCTGCCAGGTTTCTCTGCACTGACAGTGTGCAGTGAGAAGTATGATGGGTCATACATTTATGTTGTATCAGTATATTGTGCTTTGTAATCCTGGTTTTATTCGATTTGTCCTTTTAAATGTTTAATCTTACTTAAAATTTGAGTTTTTATGTTCTTTTAAAATAGGGATCGTGACTATGATAGAGATTATGACAGAGATTACGATAGAGATTACGAGAGAGAGCGCGGACGTGGCCGAGACAGAGACAGAGACCGAGATAGGGACAGAGATAGGGAGAGGGATAGAGACAGATATCGTCTAAGGGAAGAAAAAGATTATGGTCGTGAGAGAGAAGGTAGGGAGCGGGATAGGAGAGACAGAGATCGTGACCGTGGAAGGCGAAGGAGTCGTTCAAGAAGTCGAAGTAGGAGTAAGGATCGCAAGGACTATGATGGTGGTGACTACAGAAAGAGACATGCTCGGAGCAGCGCGAGTCCTCGGAGGCATGGAGATGGACATGAGGATGATGAGCCTAAGAAAAAGAAGGAGAAAAAAGAAAAGAAGGAAAAGAAGGATGATGGGACTGACCACCCTGATCCTGAGATTGCAGAAGCTAACAAGCTACGTGCAGCCCTGGGTTTGAAACCTCTGAAGGTCTAAAGCTTTGCTTTGAATTTGATATGCGGATGTGTGGTTTAAAACCAGTGAAGATCCATAGGGGGGAAAAGTTGCTTACTGTATTTTACCTTGTAATTTGTGGGGCATGTATGTGGCACTCAACACTACTTTTGCTGTTTTCTTGCTGAGTGGCAGTTATCAAGTTCACAAGAAGAGTTTGCGACATGTGTATATGTTTCTTGGCTCGAGCTTGGTGGTCCATAGTCTCTTTGATAGGACAAACGTCTGTAATGTAATTGGCACGAAAGCTGTTCAAATATTTGTGGGTTTGATTGCCTTTATTTGATGAGACATTTTGTGCCTGTGGAATGAAATTTAACCTACAAGAACCTCCAACAGCCTTAACTTTGGGGTATATAATCTCAACTCTATCATATTCATTTCACTGAATATTATGACTTGCTTATTAGGAGCGTGAAGAAATGTCACTTAATATTTGATCTTTCAGTGTACAGCTTGCCTTGAACTCTTAATGACTTAATGAATGAACTTTGAATACCATTTCACCAATAGTATGCTTAAGTTGCATCAAAATCGATTGCGCTTAACCTTGTTGGCACAATCAACTATATTAAGATTGTAAAGTACGAGACTCTAAAAAGTATTGTCCCTTAAGTTATTGCTAATTGGTTGATTCGTATAAACTATAGGAAAGTTTCCAAATGTACTCGGAATATTGATATTTTAGTAATTAAAATTAATGATTAAAATTACTAGAACACTAAGATACCTAGTACACTTGAAATTCTTTCTAAACTATACCTTTCACAAGTTCAATAATGATTGGAATGTCGGACAGAGTAGAAGTGTAGAACACCGATATGTAAAACAGTACGTATACAAATGGAGAAAATTCTAGCAGTTCTTCCAGTATACAAAAATAAACTTAACAAGTATGTAGTTACGAACTAATCACCAACTACAACCAATAAAAAAAAAAAAAAAACTGAAGGAAAATGTGGCATGGTTTGGTTCCCTAGTCATGGAATTATCTCTGGTATATGAATGCCATCTTTGTCATACCTTAGTACTCCAGAAGAACTCAAGGGCTTGCATTTCGCTCCCATAAGAATCCTTCTCTTGCATAGTTCCACTTCCAACACTCCTTCAGCCTCACCATCCCCATTTCCTTGTTCACTTTGCTTTCTAACTTTCTTCTTTGTCACCAGACATTTCACCATCTTCAACTTCAACGCCCGAATGACTAACATTCTCGATGGAATCCTAAGCAACCGCCATAAACTGACCTTCCTCTTCCTCCTTGCTGGCCTGAATCTCTTAACAGCACAATCACACTCGCCATCACCATTGAATCTCTTCTTCCTTGTATTGGCCTTGATGATGAAATTCTTCCACCTTCTCTTCTTCTCATTTAAAAAACTCATCAAACGATGATTCATTCTTGCACTCTTCTTGTCCATTTTGTTCTTTCCTTCAGCTTTTCCACCTTCATGCTTTTCAAGTGCAATAAGCTGAGACAATGAAACAACTCCAATTGGTCGCTTATCATTAACATCCCCATACACCAAATTATTTTCCAACTCTCTTGAAAACGCCCTCTCAGTTTCAGCATTGTCACCATTATCCTCATTGCTTTTCTTCCCTTTATTGGATGGATACTTAACAAGTGCTGATGATGAAGATCCCATATTATTCCGAAGGACCCTAAATAATAATAATTTCCTTGTGCTCCCTTTGCAGTCTCTATCACTGGCAGTATTAGCATTTTCCTTGATGTGGAAGTGACGCTTGTTCCTGTGCATCTTCTTGGCCACAAATAATGATAATTTTCGGACTTTAATCCTTAACTTTGGATAGTGACCCTGCATGGATTTGTCACAATATGAGACAGTTAAGATGTGTAACTACCAGTGTGCGTCTTGTGTTTGTCTCGAGTCGTTTTCTCTCGCTTTCCTATTGACGTGATCGATAGCGGTTATTGTCGGGGGTAAATGGGTGGCAGATTTTTTCAACCGTATAATATAAGACTTGAGAAGTGGGAACGTGGAGAGAAGATTGTCTTGCTTCATGGAAGTTACACTGCACATCATTGTATATATGGCGAGTTTAGAGAGTAAATCTTCGTGGATTAACTGCATTAGCCGTTCAAAGCATTTTCTCATCTAATAGTGATGAGCTAAAAAAAGACACTAAAAAATGTATTTTCTAGCATCTATAAATTTTTAAGATTTTGAAGCAGACACTAAAAAAAGTATTTAATTATTTATCATTGAAATTAATCTCATATTTATTGTTTGAATACACCGTAAATAAATAAAAAAGACGAATTTTTAAAAATTAATACTATAATAAAGTCAAAAAAAGAGTTAGCACAAGCAATAAAGACCTAAAATGTACCATAAAAAGAATTGTGTGGTTGAGCCTTTTCTATTATCAAAATTATAATAAAGAACATTATGGATTAGGTAAATCAACTTAGAAAAAAAATTTCTTAAATAGGAAATAAAGAGAAATATTATTTATATATTAAAATCGGTGGTGGTAGCCGTGTGTGTTTTGTACCATTTGGAAAAGGCATTGGTTTATGAAGAGGAATAAAAAAAATAAGGTGAATTCTATTCAACTTTCTCTAAAATAACATGTAATTTATCCTTTATTATGTGTCAAATTTTAATTGGTCATCATCTTAATCATAGTTAGATTATTTTGTAATTTATTATTGGAGATGGGTAATAATATAATTTCTTAAAATATCAAAACCCCACTTCCATTAATTGAAGCATCTTTCCACTCCTCCATTCTTTCTTCATCGCGTAGCTTCCGTCCTTTTAAGTATCGCCGTCATGACAAGAACCGCCAACGTCGTCGTCATCGTCTCGACGTCTTTAAATTCTCGTCGTAATTTTACCGTCCTTCCCAATAAAGCCAGCGTTATCTCCTATCCTCTCATTCGATCTCTTTTTCTGCGCATCACTCCTTATCAACATAATTAATAGCTTGGTTATTAAATTTTTTTATTAAAAAATATATCTTTATTTAACTACATGATGGAACATATATTTATATGTAAAAAGAGTGATCCACAACAGAAAGAGGAATCGAGTGAGACAGGAGATAACAATGACATCGGCGCTGGCTATACTAGAAAGGACGGGAATTTAACAACGTAGTTAAAGAATGATACATTGAAGAAAGAGAGATTGCGTGAGAATGCAGTAGAGGATGACGAACGTTGGCGCTTCTGCTTCTTGTCACGACGGCGATACAAAATAACTCAACTATGGTTAAGATAATGACCAATTAAAATTTGACACATCATGAAGGGTAACTTACATGTTATTTTAGAGGGGGTTGGGTAGCATTCACCAAAAAATAAATTTTTTATTAAGATATTGGGCCTTGTTATTTAAAAGAAAATTTGATTTAAAAATCATATTATTTTAGTTTAATTTATAATGGAAAGATGATTTTGGGTCTTTGGAAAATTATTGAACTTAAAAATGAAGTTGATTTGAGACTTTTATTTTGGTGAAAAGAAGTTTTATGAAAGAGAAATAGATTTGAATTGTTTTTAAAGAGAGATTTTTATATTTGAAACACTTGGGCAGTATGCAAGGGTTGTGCCTTAATCCTATTTCCCCAAGTCAAGATTTTAAAAGATTGTAATTTTGAATGTGAGCTTTGACCTGGCAAGGATTGTGATGGTGTATCGCTTGTCCAATATCGCAATGGCCGTGGGGATCATGGTTATTTACCGCCCATAAGTTTTTAAATAAAAATGTTTGTGGGGATCGTGATTATTTACCACCCATTGGTTTGTGTTTTCCAATTGAAAATCTTGCGAGAATCGTGGTGGTGTACCACTTGCAATGTTGGGAATCGTGGTGGTGTACCGCTCACTAGGTGAGGATCGCGGTGGTGTACCGCCCACCGATTTTCAAGAGGACGATATCCGGGTTAGCTAACGAATGTGTCGGGTTCTAGAAAAGTAACGGACACGTAAGCTCACGGCCAGTAGGACATGCAAGTATCTTACTGCATTTGTTTGCTTTGTCTGGGTGTGCTTAAGTGTTTTGGTTTGCCTATTTGATTATTTCTGTCTAATTGTTATTTGTTGTACTTGCTGTAATTGTCCTCTGATTGTGTTTGCCTTACATTATTTGTGCCTGTGATGGATTTTGTTTTGGGTTTGAGTTTTGATGGTGATTTGATTTAATTTGGGCTCGAGGCCGAGTTGATTTAATTTGGGACGAAGGTCGAGTTAATTTGATTTGGGCCAAAGGCCATGATTGGTTAGATCAGTGGTAAGTTTTGGTTGAAATGTTTTCTTAGTAAGTGGTGAAATATATGGAATGTTATTTTGCGTGAAATTTTTATAAGAAAAATATGAGTTTTAAATTTGGATAATGACTGACGATCACTGCAATTGAAAATAGTTTTATTTAAAATATCTTCTTACGAACAATTCTTAAAAACCCTCTATTGAGAACCAGCGAGGACAATGTTCTTGTCCCTTACAGACTTCTCTTTTTAGGACGGACGAGAAAATTGAGAAAGTTTTTGCTAAGTCTTTAGTTGTACTGTTTCCGATTAATATATATTAGTCATGGTTTTTTTCCTTGCCTTTGTCATTATAATTTTATAAGAGAGATAGAAGTTATATGATTTGTAGGAATATAATATGTATAGGTTACTTGTATAAGAAGTTTTGTATATATGTATATGCATGTTGGTAAAAATCTAAAAGTATTTCCGATTTTTTCAAGAAAACAGCAATACAATTTCGAGTTAAAGGATCATATCTTATTATTAAATATATGGAAGTCGTCGTAATATTTTCGCTATCAAAGTGGCGCGGCTAGAAACGTGACAATCTGAGCGAGAGTATTATACTACTGAAATATTGCATGCTAAACAAAACCATATTCTTGTATCAAACTTTCTACCTTTAGGGAAAAAAATGGAACTTGTTCAAGTAGCACAATGCAATTGGACAATGAAACTAAGAAAATCTATCAAACCTAAATTACCACCAAGAAACCTACCTTCTCCACAATTATAGTGTATCTAGCATCAGTCTCTAAATAAAGTTTTCTAACAAATTCAAGTCTCCCAAAATTGAATGTCCAAAAGATTTGCATACAGAGCAATCAACAACCTCTTTGCCTGGCTCCTATGCAGGAAAAATTGAAAACTAGATATCAGTAAAGTTGCAGTAGCATTTTAATTGAACAGTTGAAACCTAAGGAGTCAGTGAAACTGTTGAGGAACCTGAAAAGTAAGGCGGCCGGCTGCTAGACCTCGACTAGATGCCATGATTCGGAGACTGTATTGGCTGCACCTAAGCGATGCCACAACATCTATGGTGTACAGATAGATCATTTCATTCGCATTCAAAAAAACACCAAGAGATCTCAAACTCAAAGAAAAATGAGAGTGATAAAACCCTGGATTGTCATGTTGACATTTGTCGGAGAAGGAAATAGATGTGGCAAATTGAACAGAACCTTGTAGTATAGTTCCCTCTATGTGACACAGCATACTTGAAGCAATATCTATTAGCACAACTCCATCACCTTCCACACTGCAAGCAAAATGAGTTATAGTGAACTCAGTCGGAAGAAGAAATTATTAAAACATAAATTCAAAATATGAAGAAAATAAAAAAGACTTTTAACGAAGGCCTTTGCTGCATTAGGCCTCATCAAGGACCTTGAAGAAACAGAATGGGGGAGGAAAACACATGATAGGTCGGTCATCAAGCTATGATTCACTTGGCTGTTGCAAAATTTTCTATGAACCTGTTCACGTATTAGGATTGATATCTTGAGATTAGCAACCTATATTTGCTTCATGATTAAATAATAATTAAAAGTGGAATCGCTGAAACTTTCAGTTTTCAAACCATTGATTAGAACGCATTTAGCTCAACGAAATCAAACAATGGTATCAACGTTCAATTAAGCAACTTGTAGAAATAGATTTGGCAAATTAATAAGGAAACGGAGAGAGATTATGAAAGTAGGTATGTATCAGTAGATTCTACACCAACAATTAAACCTCAATCAAAATTTAATTTATTTGTCACTAAAGTAAACTCAAAAAAAAAATTTTACCAAGTATTTAAACATTGGGTCGTCTCTCAAGGAATTGTAAGAAAGTGTATTTATTATTGGTTATGGAAAAGTATATTTTTGGGTTTTGAAATAAGGAACAAGTAATGTAAATGACAAAGAAATAAAATAACAATTAAGAAAAGTCCTAGCAATGGTTGATAATTGAAATTTCTATCCCCATTATCATAGTCACTTGTGATGGTAATTATCTTTTACTCTCACTTAGTTAACCTCTAACAATTGAAGGTAAGTCAAGTGAGCAATTCAACTTGAGTTCACAAGTCCTAATCAAAGACTAGAGTTAGTGAAGCTCAAGCCAACTAGCAACTTTCAATCGCCACCAAAAAGAAACTTTGACAATTCAAGAGTCTCCAAATTACTCAATCTAAGCTAAGAGCATAAAAAGCTAATTTAAAATCCAACCAAGCATTTTATCAAACACTTGGTGGGTACAAAATAAAAACATAGAAAATTAACAAGGAACAATAAAACCTAAGACTAACAATTGCAAGAAATCAACAATCAACAATTAAATAAAGAAGCCATAAACATGAAACATAAAATTGCATTAAAAAGGAAATTGAAAGTAACATAAGAGTTCATAAACTAAATGAACAAAACAAAGGAATCAATAAAAGTAATAGATAACTAAAGTGTTAGAACAAATAAGAGTAGAAGAAAACTAAATTAAAGTAAAGTAGAAATCTGAAATTGAGAAAAGCTAAACCTAAAAACCTAAAAACCTAGAGAGAGGGGAACTACATCTAAATCTAAAGTGTATGAATGAATGATGTTCCATCCAGCTCCACTCTACAGCCTCTAATCAGTGTTTTTGGCCCTGAAATTGGGTCAAAAGGAGTCCAGAAATTGCCCCCAGCGTTTTCTGCAAATTGCAGCACGTGACGCTCTATCACGCGTACGCATGCTTGGCAAAATCCTGGTCACGCGTACGCGTCATTCACGCATACGCGTTGCTGTGCCTGATGCGCTGATCACGCGTATGCGTCGTCCACGCGTGTGCGTCGCTGCCAGCTTCTCCAAACTTCAATTTCTTGTGTTCCTTCCACTTTTGCATGCTTCCTTTCCATCTTCTAAGCCATTCCTGCCATGGAAAACTTGAAATCACTTAACACACATATCACGGCATCGAATGGTAACAAGAGAAGATTAAAAATTAGTAATTTATGACCAAAGAAGCATGTTTTCAATCAAAACACAGAATTAAGAAGGAAAATGTAAAACATACAATTTATATGCATAAGTGTGAGAATAATGGATAAAATCCACTCAATTTAATACAAAATAAACCGTAAAATAGCGGTTTATCAAAAACCTCCTTAGAGGAATAGCAGTATCAACCGCCACATCGCTGAGGAAGATTCTGCCGCAGCACCATAGAGGAAGACGTTGCTGTTTGATGTTGTTAACTGGATTTTTTTTAGGCTTAGAATAATAGTCCCAAAAATCACTATTTATCATTATCTTTTGGTTTTATTTTTCTTAAAATAAAGAAGCTCAATACATCAAGTGGATCAAGTGGAGTAAAAGAACCAAGAAAAAACAAAAATAACAAAGCAGAAACATCTAATTCACTTATCCTATTTTTTTCCACTCTTTATAACACTAAAAAGATGCGTTGATGATTTTCACCACACCTGATTCTTTATTTAAAAAAATTCTTCTATTCTTTTCAATTGGACGTTTCAAATAATTGCAAAGAAGCTCATAAACTATTTTTAATGCTCCTTCTTCTTATTATGACCTTTTGTCCAACTCTCAAAATAATCTTTCAAGGTGTCTGGAATAGACCACAGCCTCCCAAAATTCAAAAGCCATGTGCACTATACCTGCCAAATAAACTCACAACTAAGAAATAAATGGTGAACATATTCAATATCTTTTTTACATAGTACACAGACATTATCAACCTGATTAGACACTCCTAATCTATATATTTTTTCTTAGTATTCACTCTACTACTCAAAACAAACCAAATAAACAACTCTACACTTGGTGGAACTCTAGACCTTTCCAAACAGTTTTAGTAAAACTAAAGCTTGTTACATCCTCCGAGAGCGTCTCTGTCTGCAACACTTGCATAAAAGAGTTAGTAGAATAAATACCCTTTTTTTTAATCAAATTTCCACACAACTTTATCCTCTCTGCGATGTGCTAGCTTAACCGACCTTAACGTATCATGTAGTTGATTTACTAATTCCAATTTCCATTGATATAACTCTCTCCTCCAATGGAAGTTTCAAATCTACTCAAATCCATCCCAAAATCCACAATCTCCTATGACAGATCCTTTTTGGTATGAAACTGAGAAGAGTCTCAGAAATCGAGTTTTCAAAGATCCACATTGTAGCCACACATCCTCCCAGAATCGAGTATTTTTTTCATCACTTACCTCCATAGATAGGCCAGCAATAATCTTATCCTTAACTTGTTGCTTTTTAATCTGTAGGTGACAGATATCCTTCTTCGGACCACTTTTGGTTGGTAGAATCTGATTGGATAGCATTTCATTTGGGTTCAGATTGTTACAAGAGAATACAACTTTCTTCCATAACGGACATTCCTCCTTCAAAAACCGCTACCACCACTTAAACAAAAGTGCTGTATTATGAATCACTGCATCGCCAACCCTCAATCCACCTAACCATTTTGGAGCTTGCACCACTTCCCATTTAACCAATATCATATCATTCTTATTGTCTTCTTTGCTCCACATAAACTTTTTCTATAAGGAAATCAACCTCTCTGCAACAGCCTTTGACAACTTGTACAAGTTCAAATAATATATTGGCAAGTTATTCAATACTGATTTAATAAGCACCAACTTACCAGTTTTATTGAGCACCTTAGCTTTTCATAAACTAAGCTTTTCCTCCACTTTATCTATTATCGACTTCAAAGTCTTTACTAGTCTTAAATTAACTCCTAAAGAGATTCTAAAATATTTGACTAAAAGAGTAGCCTCGCTCCTTACATCTTAGCAAGCTGCACATACTTTAAATTCACTACTTCGCATAAATAATCGATATCAAACTAATTTTATCAAAATTAATGCTAAATTCCGACATCATTTCAAAATATCATAACAGTCTCTTATAATTTTTGATGATATCTTCATCAGGTAGATATAATAATAAAATTGTGTCATTTACAAATTTAGAAGGTGACAACTCAATATTATTCCTCCCAATTAATAGAGGCGATATAAGGTCATTCCTTACTGTTTTTTCATCATTCTATGAAACACGTCAACAACAAAAACAAATAAAAATGATGATAATAGAACTTCTTGTCTCATACCCATTTCCATGTTGAACCGTCTAGTTGCCGAAGTCTTTTGGTTCTATTATACTGGAAAAATGGGTCCGGCCCATTTAGATGAGTCCAATTTTTGCAACAAGAGTGACGGGGATTGCAAAAATCTTCTCTCTCTCCTCCTTTTTCCACTGGACCCTGAGAAAGTGTTTAAACTGTAAACCCTTGCTCCACCTCCTCTTCTTTTTCTTCTTCGTTGTTATTTGCAGGTTTTTGCTTAAAATGAATTCGCTGGGTATTAGACTTGCGAAGCATCTTCGTATCACTTCTCTAAGCTCGTCCTCCCATGGTGCGTGTTACACTTACCATTTTCCCCATTCTTTTATTATTATTATTATTATTATTATTATTATTATTATTATTATTATTATTATTTCATTTTAGGTGTGTAACCTCTTTGAATAGGCGTCTGTTGTTCTCGTAACTAGAACACACTTACTCGTTTTATGTCGTAACCTTATTTTGAAGTCACTGTATGATTACTAAGGTAGACTCGTGAACTAACAATTAAAGCCAAATGTTTTCTTATTGGCCAATGGATGAACTAAAATGATTTCTCATGCTTCTTTTTGTTAATTAGACTTATATTTTTTTAATTAATCCCTGGTTTTGATTTTCTAAGACTTATTTAGATTGCACTTTCACTAAATATGTTTGAGCTGATCTTCTTTGTTCAAAGGAGAATTTCGACGGCATGCGCTGGGGAAACTGGCTTGCTGCGTGAGATTATGTTTAACGGTGATTTTTATTCATTTTATTTTCAGCATTTGGAATGACGACGACGGGAACGCAGTGGTACTCAACATTGTTAACTGAAAGTGACAATGATGAGGGCTTAAATGATAGGGTTAATGATGATCGAAAGAACGAAGAACTGGATGATGAATTTGATGATTTTCTTGGTAGCAAGCCTGATCTAGAACTGCAGGGTGTGGATCCAAAGCGGGGTTGGGGATTTCGAGGAGTGCACAAGGTATCTGATGGTAGTCATTGTTTAATTGTTTATGATTTTTATTTGTTACTGTAGACATTGCTAGAGATGGAACATTGGTTTGGTATCTGCAGAAAACCTAATCCACAGATATAATATACTTGATGCCTTTGAAATGCTATGATTGCATTAAAGTTTTCATTCTGCACAATACAAGGTTTTAAGAATGGAATTAATTTTTAAGTATTATTAAAGCTGGTAAGGTTTAAGCACGAGAAATTTGAATTGATTCTGAATATAATTGTGCTGAAGCCAATTGAAGAGAGTTCTTCACTAAATGGAGGTCGAGTCTTTGAAGCCAAAGAAAATTACCAGAGTTTAGAATAGTTTCATTTTATTTATTTATTTATTTTTTATTTATGTTATTCTTCCTGAGCTTAAAATGACATTATGACAATCAGTGATATGTTTTCATGTTGCACTTTGTATACAAATATTTTATCACAAGAATGATTTGAATTAGGCAATAATATGTGGAAAAGTTGGCCAAGTCCCTGTACAAAAGATGTTGAGGAATGGGAAGAACATAACGATCTTTACGGTTGGGACTGGGGGAATGTTTGACCAGAGAATCATGAGAGAAGTGGATATGCCAAGACCTGCTCAATGGCATCGCATTGCTGTGCATAATGACTTCCTTGGGGCCTATGCAGTACAACAACTTTTTAAAAAGTAAGCATCAAGTATGCATAAAAGAGGATGCTTGAATTTTGGTGTAAATGTTTCTGGCTGATGTTTGAAGCATCATTGTAGCTCTTCAGTTTATGTTGAGGGTGACATTGAGACTAGAGTTTATAATGATAGCATCACTGGTGAAGTCAAAAGCATTCCTGAGATATGCGTACGTCATGATGGTATGGCAACCTTTTTTTCTCCCCAACTGTTCTCCCATATGTACATTAATCTTTTTCTTTTCCTTTCCTTTTTTATGTTTTTAATTTTTTACTTAAAATGTTGCTGGTGATTAGATAAGAAAGACTGAAAGCTAGGTCCCCATAGGGCGCACCGGCTCTTTTTGGCATTCAGAAAGTACATACAGTGCTTACTCATATCTTAGATGATTTGTTTCATCATGAGTGAAAGCTAATTGCTTACTTACAGTTAATTTTCTCATTCTAGCAATCACGACTGTTGTATAAATTTAGCATTTTGGTTCCCTCATCATTTAATTAATTTATGGGTAAAAGAAAGCATTTTGCCATTCTTCTTGATATAGCACTCTAGTTCTGAGAACCTAAATATGTGTCCGTTGCATGAAAAAGCAGGTATGATCTCCTTTGTGAGCAATGCATTTTTCATGTTTACTTTTAGGGGTAATTCGACATGTTATGAGTATGGACCATATCAGATTTAAAGGATTCTGAGCTCCTATCTAAATAGAGAAATTTCAATGTTATTGTTGCTTGTGTTCATGTTCATTTTTATTAATTCTTTACCTCTATTTTATCTCCTCAGGGAAACTTCGCCTCATAAAGGGTGGAGAGAGCATTAATTCAAATTCATTGGATGAATTGCGTAAGTCCTTCTAACTATAGTTGAATATTCCTCTGTACTTTTGTCATTGATTTGCATTTCTTTGGTCTGACGCCATAATCAATTCATGCTGGCAGGAGAAGGGTTGTTTTAGTAGAAACCTGGAAAGATGAAAGGTGAAAATGTTATTCGTGGAATGGAAGCACGTGCTTTGTAAGAATCACATGTTTGTAGTGAATAGCAGCATTTTTAATGAACAATATAAAGAATACTTTGCTTCGTTTCTTTATTATATATATCTTTCAGCTTTCTGGATTTCAGTTTCCCATATTCTTTTAATATATGGGAAAGTGCAGAAGAACATTTTTCCCCCCGATAACAAATCATGTGAACATGGATATGAATGATACTAATCAATTAACACTTAACGTGTACACTTGTATAGTTGTATAATTAGAATCTATTATATTTTTACCCTTGAAAGTTCATCTGTGAATGTTTGATTTAGTCTATAAAAGCTTTATTTCGTGTTATATGTCATTCATATCCGGATAATTAGATTGGGGGACTAATTTTAAGAGTGAGTAGGCAATTTAGTTCTTAAAAAGATGTATGATATGATGTCATTTACATCTTTCATTGTCTAACGTGATGTCATATTTTGACTTTCATTAATTTGTTTGATGTTACAAGCTAATGCAATGTTATATTTGATTTCCCAAGGATCGTTTGATTTTAAAATTCTTTTAAGGAGTAAATAGACGGTAGGAAAATACTGTTGTCGAAATTACACATTCACTCATTTTCAGAAAATGGCCTATATAAAGGCTAACTTATAATCATGCACTAGTTGGTGTTTAACTGAGTAAATCCCTTGAGATTGTCAAAATATCATGGTGGAGCAAAAGTCTAATTTGTCCCGGATCTGAGTTAATGGTATTTTTTAGTTTGATAGGCCAAAGTTTAATTCGTCGTGTATCTTAATTTTATTTAAAGGTTTGTTGTTAGTTAATGGATTGTTTCATGCATAAGATAGGTTCAAATTTTCAATTCTTATTTAAGCAAACTAGTAAGCTAATTGATAAATTAACCTTAATTGGTTAAGCGCCAATTTGAATAAAAAATTTAATTAAATTTTTTTGAAGAAAGGAGCTTAAAACATAAGTTTTTATATTAAAAGTAGTTTATAAATAAGTTATTTTGTATTTAATTTTTTTAATCACAAAAATACTTAGGAATATAGACGGGACTAAATTCAAAGCATTGTATCTGAGATACATGTATAAATGTATAGAATTCTCTGTACCTTAGATAAGTACATTAAAAAAAAAATACATATATAAGTAGTTTGTTGGTTCAACCATTCATCACACTAAATCCATTTCAATTCCATCAACTCTTTCTCTTTTTGTTTCTCAAAAAAAAAAAAATGTCAGTAATCAGTATTTTTTGTAGTAATTTATCCCAATGAGATTATTAGAAACGATGAAGATGGAGTGATATTTGAGTGTAATTTATTTCTGATACTGCGTACTTATCGTCTTGATTCTCTAGATACGCTTAAAATTGTTATGTTAAGTAACATGGGGTCAATTGGTTCAAAGAAAATTGGTAGAGTCACATATAGATTTCTATTAATACTGCCTGGTGGAGGTTTCATTAACAACACGTTTTGGATTGAAGTCGATAATAACATCAGTATAATATTTAATGTACATGCTAGGCTAATGCCGCAACATCTTATAGAGTGGTATGCTAAGGTTCGTGACGCAGGAGATGATTTTGGGTCATCTTCTTTAATACTCGAAGTAGTCCTGGTATTGGCAAGGCCGATTCACTTCGCTGATCCTCGAGATAGTGTTGACATAGACTTGAGTGAGTCTGATTCGGATCATGTGGCCGAAAGCAGGTTGTCCAATGAGAGTTATTCCTCTGGGGAGTATGTGCTGGAGACTCCAACTTGTGGGGGTGTTCGGTTTCTGTAAGACTTAGAATTTTTGGAAAATCTTATTATGAGTCAATTTCAATTTATTTATTCATTAAAGACTTTAATTTTAGAAATTACTTTAATAAAAGAAATTAAATCAAGTTTAGATAAACTGAATTTGAATTAAATTAGAATTTATATCTAATTTTATAATAATTAGATAATTAACCCTAACCCTAACACAAAACCACACCCAGGGAGTGCCCGAGGGAGTAGAAAAGAGGGAGGAGTTGTGCCGCCACCGCAGTTCATCATGCCCAACCGTGTCCAGCTCATCGTCGTGCCGCCTTGCTACCAAGTCGCTGTCGTCATTGCCAACGATGGAGGAAAGAGAGACGAACGCGAGGAGAGAGAGGGAAGATGTTCGCGTTGTCATCGTCGTGCTGGAGGTTCACCGTCGTCGTACTAGACTCGTCGTCATCGTTGAGCCGTGTCGTCGTCGCCGTTCTGAGCTACTCCATCATCGCCAAATCACCGTCACTGACTGTGGAGAGTCGTTGAAGCTCCTCTGCCTCAATTGCTGCCGTCAAAGCCGTTCCTGGCTGGCACTGCTGCTGGAGGTTGCCTCTGCTTTTGGTTTAAGCACCTTGCCGGAGCTTTGTTGTCGTTCAGCTCGCCGAAAGTCATCATCGGAGCTGCCGCCGCTCAGTTCTATCCCTTGCTCATAATTACAATAAGTATATTTTGTTCTGGAACCCTTGAAAATTAGTAGTCTGCTATGTTCGGTTTGATATTATGAGGTTTTGGTAACGCAGGGTCGAGTTCTGGTTGTTACATGTTGTGATTAGAGTTGTTGTGGTTGTTGCGTAAGTGGTTTGGAGTTGTGGTTGTGGCTGCCGCGGTTGCGGGCCGAGAGGAAAAGAGTTTGTCGCGTAGTTGAGTCACGATCGAGGGAGGGATGCTTTCATTAAACTCATTTTATTCTCAAGAATTGTTATAAATCGATATTGATGCAAATAATATATTTTTGGTGATTATGTGAGTCTTATGGATTGATCTGAGTTGTCTTGAATGAATGTAATTGCATGCTTGATTGGTTTATTGATTGAATGAAGATGTTTAGTTGGGTTTTGTACTTGGTTTAAGGTTGTTATGATGATGATTAGATTGTGGCTGTTTCTGATTATTGAGTTAGCGTTGTGGTAGTAAATGAAAGATTGATTTGAAAATTTGATTCGTATGTTTTATTGAGGAATGATTTGAGATTTGGAAAATGATTGATTTTGGAAATGATTCGACATTGGAATTGGTTTTATTTTGAAAAACGATTTGAGATTTGGGAATGGTTGGGTTTTGAACCCGTTGAAAAAGGTTAAAAAATGGTTTGGTTGGGATCCTTGAAGGATGGCAATAGTCTGATTTTTAGAGAAGATGCTGCCAAAATTTCTATAAAAATTGGAAACTTTGTTTACAGTGTTGTTTAAAAAGATTTGGTTTTAAGAATTATATTATTTGATTTTGATTTATTAAGAAAAGGATTACGTTTTGAGTTTGAATTATTAAGAAAAGAATTGTATTTCGAGTCTTATGAAAGAGAAATGAATTTTTGTGTGATTAACTTTGGTTTAAGGACTATGTTTTAAAGAGTTTTAAAGGAAATGAAACTAATAGAAGTGAATTGGATTTTTGAACTTAATTTGGTGAAAATGAAATCAATCTCGAGACTTTTGAGAAATTTCGTAAGTTGGTTAAAGAAAAGGTTTTGAGTCTTGAGAATGCTTGAGTGTTATTTTGAACTGTTAAACTTTTCGGTGAGTTTGTAAAATCCTGTAACTTTCGTATGGAGTCTGAGAACTATTTTGTAAATCTTTGAATATGCCAGGGGTGAATATGATAGATTAACTTGAGTAATTCCTCGATAAAGAATTTTGTTAAATGAAATACGATTAAAGAAAGTATGTGATATTAATTGATTGCCTGGTAAAGACGGTGGTGCTATCCCACTTGCTCAATGCGTAACCCAATATGCGGAGATGGTGGTTTATCCCATTTGCGGTGAGGATGGAAGTTTGATCCCGCTCACAAATTAATGAGAATGAGTAATTGAAAAATGACCGTGGATTATGAGCTCTGTAACGCATGAAATACATCGAATTCATTTCTGGATCTAGATGAACCTCAAATAAACTAATAAATGAATCGAAATTACTTAAGGAATAAAAAAATTAGTCAATACTTATCAGTAGCATCAGGTGAACTTCAATTAACATAAAAATGAACCGAAATTAGTTCAGTTTTAAACAAGCAGTCAAAAAGACTCAATCATCAACAAAAATAGATACAATTTATGTTTGGATTCAAATGAAGCTCAATTAAACTAAGAAATAAACCGAAATTACTTAAGGAATAAAAAATTTAGTCAATACTTTTCAGCAGCATCAAGTGAACCTCAATTAATTCACAAATGAACCGAAATTATTTAAATATGGCACCAAAGAAAGTCAAAACCAATAAAGATGTTAGCAAAATATTGGTGTTGTTGGTGATGACGATAACGAAAGAGACGAAGAACCTACATGCACGAATTTAAAAGAAGAAAAGGTGGAGGATGAGGAAGAAGAGGAAGAGGAATTTGGATTTTTGTTGAGTTTTGGGCCAACTTGGTTGGACTTGATTGCTAAAAACACTTGAATGTGTAGCTGAACTGCTCCGAAAAATCTTTCTAATAGACTTTTAAAAATCAAATTCTAACTTCCCACTGAAATCGGAGAAGATATGGGGGGTAACCATTTGAACGACTCTAGCCTCATCACCAAGTAAGCTATTATATAAAAGGGAGCAGGTCATTTTCCTAGGTATGATGTAATCAACCCTTAAACTCAAAATTTAATCTCATTGTAGACTTTTCTAAATTGAATGTCTGAGTCCTTTTGTAGGTAGATCCCACTATCTGGCCAGCCACTTGTATGCTTGTCAATTTGCTAGAGTTATCATCTCTTGCTTTATACAACAATTGTTTAGGTAAATCCTAAACGTTGGTGCTATGGATGAGGATCCTTAGCTCTGAAAAAAAAAGAGGGAGGATGACCATTAATAAACTCTTCTAAACACATGCAAAGAGATAAGGAAAAAACACCTTTATCTTCAATCATTAGAGATATAAGGAAAAAGTATACCCTGAAATCATTTCTCATAGAAACGGATTCATCATGAGTGAAATTTTAAAAACCACACCTATCAATCAAGCGACAACACAAAATCCAAAGAACAAGAAAAACTTCTCAAGAGGTCTTTGTTTATCTGAGAAATGAGAGACCTCGAGAAAACAGAACATCACCATTAAAAGAGACCAAAATGTGGATGCAGTCCTGGAAATACAAACCACAATTACCATCAATACGATATTTGGAAATTGCAATTGGGGCTGACCAATCGTTTGCTTTGCAACCAAAAAGGTCAAAACTAAAATAACTACCCAAAGAACCATCCTAGCAGATTTTCAAAAGTCGAATTCTAACTCTCCCAACGGATTGGAGGAGCTTTTTAGAAAAGTTATTTAAATAATTCTAACCTCATTACCAAATAAGTCATTATATAACGGGGAGCAAATCACTTCCCCAATTACCTTTTGAACAATTCTGACCTCATTATTTGGTGTCAGAATCCCTTTGCAAGTATTCCTACCGTCAGATCAACTACCTTGTTGACTTACCAAAGTTCTTAGCTCACGCTCCATATAACAACTATCCAAGTAAATCTTGAACATATAGATAAAATCCAAAAACATACGTTGAGATTCGTCAACCTATGTCAAATCGCTTACTCCTAATAACAACCTTATTTTTCAATTGCCAACAAAACCTATGTATTATATTAGTCTTTTATATGAAATATTGGGTAAAATATATAGTGCATACTATGATAGAGAAAAAAATAATAATAAACTTTAAAATAAGATTAAATACTGTTGAGTTTGGAAAACTTATATCTAATTAAAATAATGACCAAATATTATTAAAATATTAATTAAATTATTTACTTCCAATAGTTTGTTTGATATGTTTGTTCAAGTGTACAAGAAGAAAATAAAATTGTTCCTTGGCCCAAGTGATGAAACCCTAGCTTGGTTACTAAATATATTTAGCCTAATAATAATTGATCACTTCAAGTAGCTGAATATTAAAAGAGAAATAGGATCCAAAGAGGCCCATGTCACAAACCCACTAACCAATATTGAATTATCAAAAGAAGGAAACCAAAGGTTCTCAAAGCAAGCCACGGTTACCTATTACATGGTGGAATGGAATTCAAAATTCAAATTGATTAATTGCATGCGTAGGTAACCAAAACTCAAAATTAAATTGGGTTTAATATTGCATTAAAAGCTTTGTATCTTCTCTCTCCTCTCTCTTGCTTCAGTCACATCACTCATTCAAATAAGAAGAAAGAAGAAAAATAGTGGCTGAACAATTAAAAGGAAGAAAATCAAATTGGCCCAAAACCTTAGAAACCCATTCGGTGATCACAAAAAAGGGTTCAATTTGCAAAAGTCTTCATGTCTTGGTAATTGAAACTAGAAATTAAATTGAGTTTAATTTTCTTCAAAGCTTCCACCAAAAGCTTCACCGTTCTCTCTCTTCTCTCTCCTCTCTCTTGCCTTTCGGTCACATCTATCAGAGAAAGAAGAAGATATATGTTATTAGAAGAAAAAGTAGAGTAACAGAGAAACCTATGGAAGAAAGGCTATGAAGAAGGAAGATCTAAAGTAAGCCATGGCAAGATTTTTGCCGTTGAAGGAAAGATCTTTGAAGATGGCTTCAAGATCTTGATACCAAGAAAAGAAAGAATCTACCTCGGTCAGAGAAGAAGATCTCAGTTGCAAAAATTTATTTCCATTTTTGTTTATCAGAAAAGGAAGCTAGCCTCTGAAGCTACAGATAGGAAGAAGCAAAAATGGAAGGAAAGAAGCACTCCTGGGTTAGAGATTCATCAAGGGTTAGAGTTCTTTCTTGGAGGCAAAGTCAAGATCAGGGGCTCAGATTGAAGAAGCTTGATAAAAATGGTTGAGAGAGGTACATGCATGTTGGTTTTTGGTTTTTCCTCTCTCTTCTCTCTGTCCGAACCGCTGCTGTTTTTTGGTTGGAGAAGAAGTTGCTTGATTGAACCGGTTTCAACCTTGGAAACTTTCCCTTCTATATTAAGGGTGAATGGCCAAGGGTTGAAATCAAGGAGAGAAAGTGTAAAGCATATTGTTCTCATAGCTACCTAAGCTTCCTGAGTTCTTCTCCTTCAAAGATGTTCATTTTGTTTTCTTTTTCTTAGTATTGTCTGTCTGAGTCTCATGGTAAAAGGTAAACATGGTGAGGTTTGTAAGAAAAAGCCAGTGAGAGAACAAAGGCAATGAGCAATATTAGAGAAAAAGTCATAGATATCTCAGAGTTTCTTTGTACATCTGTATGTTGTGTTTTATGATCCTGTGAGATTTCCTTGCAAGTTGGGTTAGTACTTTGCGGTTGAAAGCTTGGTAGGAGTCCAAGTCAAGTTCAGATTTGGGGATAGAATCTGAATTTGTCCCAGATAGGATTGGGTAGATCTTAGGGAGGAATTGGTGTTTATAATCTAATGATTATAGTGAAATTCCGTCACTGTTCTGATAGAGACTGGATGTAGGCTGCATTACACTTAGCAGCTGAACCAGGATACATCTGGGTGTGATTCTCTCTTTCTCTTCTACTCCTATTCTATTTCTGTTGCGTTGGAGACAAAAATAAAAAATATCTCCTAACCTGTTACAAGACAAAAAGAAAATGTCTCTTGACTTGTTCTGAGACAAAAGCAGAAATTAATATTCAGCAAAACGGGGTTAAGATTCAACCCCCCTTCTCTTAGCCACTGATTACCATCAATTGGTATCAGAGCTTGGTCTCAAAGAGACCAAGCTTTGCAGCTTTGAGAAAAGATCCTGATGGCAGTCAACAGTGGTTCAAATATGGTGGCTTATACTCTGACAGAACAGCAGTCAAGCAACAGACCCCCATTCTTCAATGGGAAGAACTACAGTTATTGGAAAGAAAGAATGAAGATATTTGTTCAATCTGTAGATTACAAACTTTGGAAGATAATCCTGGAAAGTCCACAATTTCCAACCACTACAGGAGCTGATGATGTGGTTGCTCTCAAAGCTGAAGCTGATTGGAATGATGATGATAGAAAGAAAGTAGAGCTCAACGCTAAAGCGGTCAACTTGCTCAACTGTGCGGTCAGTGATAAACCACTATTTTATGGTTTATCTTGTGTTGAATTGAGTGGTTTTTATCTGATTCTTCCTACACTTATTCATGTGAATTGCATGATTTTACAATTCCTTCCCAATTTGGTTCTATGGTTGAAAAACTTGCTTTCTAAGCCTTTAAATTGTGTATTTTTAATTTCCCTTTATACCATTCGATGCCGTGATCCGTGCGTTAAGTGTTTTCAGGCTATATAGGGTAGGAATGACTTAGAGGATGGAGAGGAAGCTTGCATAAATGGAAGGAGCACAAGAATTAAAGGAGATAACTAGCGAGGAGCGACGCGTGCGCGTACTTGACGCGTGTGCGTGATTTGGAGATTTGCATAGCGACGCATGCGCGCACCTAACGCGTACGCGTGACACGTGAAGAAGATCATCGACGCGTACGCGTGACTGACGCGTACGCGTGACATGCGCCATATGCAGAAAACGCAAAAAATGCTGGGGGCGATTTTGGACTGAGTTTTGACCCAGTTTTCGGCCCAGAAACACAGAATAGAGCCAAGGGACTCAAGTCCATTCACACATTCTGAGTTTTGATTTTTAGTTTTGAATCTTGGAAGAAATTACTACCTCCTCCAGGGTTCTTCATAGTCATATACCTTTTTCTAGTTTTATGCTTTTGAGTTGGATATTGAAGAGTTATTACCTCCATTGAAGTTTTTGCTATAGTTTGTTCTCTATTCCCTTTTCCTTTTATTTTGCCAATTACTCTGATTAGAGCTACAGATGAATGTTTTCAATTTTGAGATCTATTAATGCACAAAACATCTTTTCCCATTTAATTCCATTGTTGATTTGCTTGCTTCCAATTAATTTGATTATTATGTCTTCTTTCTACTCCTTGAATATATATGTGGAATTGGCATCCATGTCAATGGAGTAGACTCCTAACTTGACTTGGGAGTGGATTAAAAGGAGACCCTTGAGTTGGAATACTCAAGCATTAATTGGTAATTGAAAGTTGTTTGCTGGCTCTCTAATTACTAACGCTAATCCTTCCCAGGGGAGAGTATTAGGACTTGTGAATAGAAGTTGGCTTAATACTTGACCTTCCCTTATTCGGTAAGGGTTAACTGAGTAGAACAACAACCAATTGTTATTAATCTTGGAGAAGCCAACGAGGATAGAACTTCTGATTAATCTTTTCCCAGTCAAGGCTTTTTATCATAATTAATTAAATCTCTCGTTCATTTTCTTTGCTTTAATTATATTCTCCAACTTCAAATTTCTCAGAAACCTCCTTATCAATAAATAGCACTCTCTTAGCAACTCGTTGGGAGACGACCTGGGATTCATACTCCTAGTATTTTATTCTTATATTGTGACAAAACCCTCTTTAAATTGATACGCGGAATCTTCGTTGGTTAAGAACTATACTCGCAACGTCAGTTCATTATAAATTCTTAATCGACAATTTTTCGCACGTCAATTTTCGGCGCTGTTGTAGGGGAGTTGCAATAGTGTGCTATATTATTGATTAGTGTAAATAATTTTATTTTTTCATACTTGCTTATTTTCTTTTATTTTATTACCATGAGCTGTATGTTTCTCTCATTGAATGACGTGTTGACGAACGGATTTTTGACGGTTTAGAATTTCACAAATGAAATCTCGTTGAAGTATAGTCTCTAAACCAACAATAATCCTTTCATGCAAAAATTTGTTTGTCACAAGTACAAACCCCTAAAATCTATAAACCGAAGTATTTAAACCTCGGGTCGTCTCTCAAAGGACTTGCAGGGTAGTGTTCTTGTTATTGGTTATGGACTTGTTTATTTTGGGGTTTTGGATGAGGAATGTGAATAGTAAATGGTAGGAAAACTTTATTCACAAAATGGTCTTGGCAAGGTTTGGTTGTCAAGGGTCTTCATCATTATCACTAGCCACAAGTATGGTAGTTGCAAGGATTAATCCCACTTAGTCATCCTTAAATCGATTAACAAAGGAAAGTCAAGTGAGTTATATCAATCCTAGTCCATAAGTCCTAGCTTTCCACTAATCGGATTAATGAAGGCTAGAGTTAATGGCTATCAACTATCAATCAATCGGACACTAGTGACTCAAGAAATCCTAAGTTACATTCTCAAGCCAAGAACATAAAATTCTAGTCTAAAATTCTTCCAAACATTTAATCAAACACTTGGAAGGCACAAAAGAAAAGTATAGTCAATCACAACAAGAATAAATTCTAACTACAATTGAATGTAAAGAATTAACAACAACAATCAAGGAAATCACAATTATCATGAATTACCTCAAATTGCATTATTGAAAGAAAATAAACAGAACAAGAGTATCATGATTACAAAACCTAGAAACAAAATAAGAGAAATTACAACAAGAGAATAGGGATAGAGAGAAGAACCAAAGTGTAGCAATCATCAATTGAAGGTAGAAGTAGAAGGAGACTTGAATTAAACCTAGAACTATGAGATCCTAATCTAACCCTAATTCCTAATCCTAATTCTAGAGAGTTAGAGAGAGCAAACCCCATTTGTAGGGTTTATCTTGTATTGATTTTTGGGGATTTTATCAACTTTTACCCACATTTATTCAATGAAATAGCATGATTTTATAACTTCTCCCTTAATTGTGCTTAAGAGTGAAAACATGCTTTTTAGGACTTAAAATAGCTAAATTTAATTCACCTTGATTCTATTAGATGCCTCGATATGTTTGTTAAGTGATTTCAGATTTAGGAGGCAAAGATTGGATTAAGGGAATGAAGAAAAAGCATGTAAAGTTTGAGAACTCATGAAGAAATGATGGAACCAAAAAGCTGTCAAGCCTGACCTCTTCGCACTTAATTGACCATAACTTGAGCTACAGAGGTCCAAATGATGCGGTTCTAGTTGGGTTGGAAAGCTAACATCCGGGGCTTCGAAGCGATATAAGATTTGCCATAGTTGCATCGCGCATAGGGGCGCGCACGCGCACGGTACCCGGACGCGCCGATGGTGGCACATGACCCACTTAATGCAAACGTGGCCAGCGATTTTAGAAGCCTTGTGGGCCCAATCCAACTCATTTCTGATGCTATTTAAGCCAAGGATTGAAGGGGAATCAACATACTTTTCATACTTTACACACTTTAATCATTAATCATAGTTTAGTTTTAGAAGTAGTTAGAGTTATAGAGAGAAGCTCTCTCTTCTCTCTAGAATTAGGATTAGGAATTAGGGTTAGATTAGGATCTCATAGTTCTAGGTTTAATTCAAGTCTCCTTCTACTTCTACCTTCAATTGATGATTGCTACACTTTGGTTCTTCTCTCTATCCCTATTCTCTTGTTGTAATTTCTCTTATTTTGTTTCTAGGTTTTGTAAT
>NC_029793.2:34658752-34660157 GCF_000816755.2 Arachis ipaensis | reverse complement strand
AGGGTTTGTACTTGTGACAAACAAATTTTTGCATGAAAGGATTATTGTTGGTTTAGAGACTATACTTCAACGAGATTTCATTTGTGAAATTCTAAACCGTCAAAAATCCGTTCGTCAAAATGGCGCCGTTGCCGGGGACTTGCAATGGTGTTGTGTTATTGGTTACTGTATATATGTGAATAGTGTGAATATCTCGCTTTTTTCTTTATTTGCTAGTTTTTGTTAGTTTTATTTTGCTTTTCCACTATGAATTCTCACCTTGGCTATGAGTTTGGTTCTAATTGTGTTGCAGAAAATATGAATTTCAATGATGACACTCATTATGGATGGAACCAACAAAGATGGGAGGAGCCTCAAGGAATTGATCACTCCTATTGGCAACAATCTCCAGATACTTATAGGTATAATTACCATCCTAATACATGTCAATTCAATGGCTATGGTGACTCCTTTTGTGATGATCAAGCACCACCACCATATGCTTATGATTCTTATCCTCAACATGAACCTCAACCATTCTCACAAGCCTTTCATCACCAAGCACCACCCTATGATCCATATCCATCATATAACCAATCATCCATACCATATTTTTATGGCCATTATGAGCAAGAACCTCTAGAATCACCACAACCATATCAAGATTACTCCCAAGAACCACCTCAATACTCATCATCTCCATACCTTTACCAAGAAGAACCCCCTTCCTCCCATGAACCCTCCCTCCAAAATAATGAACCTTCCTATTCACCCCAAGCCCCAATAGACGATCCTCTCACTTTGTTACTCCAAGGACAAGAAGCCATGAAGCGGGATACACTTGAGTTTGTGACCAATTTGACCAAGGTGGTGCACACTTTAGCCCACCAATGCTTGAATACTCAAGGTACTTCCATGACCACATGTGAAAAGTCAAAAGAAGAGCAAAGTATGAAGGTGAAATTGGAAAATTTGGTGGAGAAAGAGGAGTCAAATTTTGTATTGGAGAAACTAGAGGAACCTATAATCATTGAAGAAAAGGAAGAAGTGGTTGAAGATTTAGGAGATGTTGAAAGTCCAAGGGAATGTAGTCTCATGGAGCACTCTTCCAAGGAGCTTGATATTGAAGTTGAAGAAGGTACACAACCTCCCATACCCTTGGTGAGCAATGAGAAAGAGAGCTACCAAGAGAAAAACGTTGACATGGTGTATATCGAAATTGAAGAATATGAAGAGGTTGACCAAGAAATGGATCTGTTCATCAATGAATTTCTATCCAAAATTGAACCACCTCCCATTAGGCAAGAAATCAAAGTTCTTGAAGACAAAACACAACATGGTAAAATTCTTATCCATAAGCTTTACTTTCTCGCTTGAATATGGTTTGATTGAAACAGATGGACAACTTAGAGCTCTTTGCTCTTTG
>NC_029793.2:34637266-34652735 GCF_000816755.2 Arachis ipaensis | reverse complement strand
CTCTCTACAATGGAATCCTCTCCCATTGGACATGGAGTTGAAAGTATAAAAGAGTGTGCACAACCTCCCATACCCTTGGTGAGCAATGAGAAAGAGAGCTACCAAGAGAAAAACGTTGACATGGTGTATATCGAAATTGAAGAATATGAAGAGGTTGACCAAGAAATGGATCTATTCATCAATGAATTTCTATCCAAAATTGAACCACCTCCCATTAGGCAAGAAATCAAAGTTCTTGAAGACAACACCAAGCTATATATGTGATAAAAGGGGAAAGGTTGAAATCAAGGAAGCTCGCAAGGAGGTGGAAATACACAAAGAAGAGCACAAGGAAGTAGAGCTTGCATTGTCTAAGTGTGGGGAGGTCTCCCTTCCCGAGTCACCATCCAACACAACATTCAAGTGGGTAAAATTCTTATCCATAAGCTTTACTTTCTCGCTTGAATATGGTTTGATTGAAACAGATGGACAACTTAGAGCTCTTTGTGGAATTAAAAGCAAGAATGAGTTGTGTAGTTGTTGCGAGTTGGGAATTGGGCTCATTAAGGTCAAAGCTTCAAGGTATAGGAACGATGATTGGAAGAATACCACTTTGCATGGGTCTCGACGGAAGGCTAGATATCTTGGGTAGAACTTTGCCCAAGCTTGACGAAAATGGTTGGAAATTCTGTCAACCAATTGAGAAGCAAGGATCCTTGGAGATTCAAGGATGAGTACAAACATAAGCCACCATGACAATAAGCTCCTCAAAATGTCCAACTTAAGGACTTAAACTAAAAGTGCTAGGTGGGAGACATCCCACCATGGTAAAATCTTTCCTTCCTCTTTTAGTTTGGTTTAATAAGTGATTTGAGTTGCCATTGTAGGTAGATTTTCATTTCATATTGATTTGTTTGTAAAGATTGGTTGTTAGTATGTTGTATTCATTAGTAGTAGATGAATAAATCCTAAAATCTTCAGATTTAGGAGGCAAAGATTGGATTAAGGGAATGAAGAAAAAGCATGTAAAGTTTGAGAACTCATGAAGAAATGATGGAACCAAAAAGCTGTCAAGCCTGACCTCTTCGCACTTAATTGACCATAACTTGAGCTACAGACGTCCAAATGATGCGGTTCTAGTTGGGTTGGAAAGCTAACATCCGGGGCTTCGAAGCGATATAAGATTTGCCATAGTTGCATCGCGCATAGGGGCGCGCACGCGCACGGTACGCGGACGCGCCGATGGTGGCACATGACCCACTTAATGCAAACAAGGCCAGCGATTTTAGAAGCCTTGTGGGCCCAATCCAACTCATTTCTGATGCTATTTAAGCCAAGGATTGAAGGGGAATCAACATACTTTTCATACTTTACACACTTTAATCATTAGTCATAGTTTAGTTTTAGAAGTAGTTAGAGTTAGAGAGAGAAGCTCTCTCTTCTCTCTAGAATTAGGATTAGGAATTAGGGTTAGATTAGGATCTCATAGTTCTAGGTTTAATTCAAGTCTCCTTCTACTTCTACCTTCAATTGATGATTGCTACACTTTGGTTCTTCTCTCTATCCCTATTCTCTTGTTGTAATTTCTCTTATTTTGTTTCTAGGTTTTGTAATCATGATACTCTTGTTCTCTTTATTTTCTTTCAATAATGCAATTTGAGGTAATTCATGATAATTGTGTACTCGCCATGCTTTAACTTTACTCTTGCATCAAGTATCAGTTGATATGCCTTTTACTTATATTGATTTCTCACTCACATGTTGTAGCTACCATGTAGTAGAGAATCATACTCTTATTTGGCATTAGCCCCCGCCTATGTTTTATTTACTTTGATATCTTTTTTTTGTAGGCTTAATTTTCTTTCTTTTTCTCTCCTTTTAGGCTGGCCACCAAGAAAGGAGGAAACGGAAAAGCTTTTAAATGGGGCAACGAACAAGTCATCCGCACAACCTTTCGAAGAAGCTCATCAATTGTAGCAACCCATCCACCTTGTTCTTCTTTGCATGCACCGAGGACGGTGCAATCTTCAAGTGTGGGGAGGTCGTCTGACCGATCTCCATGGGTAAAAAAAAAAAAAGAAAAATTTCCTTTTCAACACCAAATTTTTTTATTTTCTTTAATTAGATTAGCTATTGCATTTCATGATAGGTTACATGTTAGTTAGAATTTGTACATATTTTTACCACTTCTTTGTTATTAGGACTACTTGGTTAGGGTGATGATTTTCTTTCCAAGAAACCGTTTTAGGGTAACCTACCAATTTGAAACTTTTTGTTGAACTTGCTTGAAAGAATTTATTTTGGAACATGGTTTTGAGCTAAGAACACAAGCTTGTGAGATTTGAGCCTAATGGTGTGGTTACATCTTATAACCACTTATTTTCCTTCGTGCGTGTAATTGTTCTCTTTCTATGTTCTCGCAAGTCTACTTGAATTTCATTTTGATATTCGAATTGGTAGGATTCATGAATCGTTATATGATCTTGGCCCTACTTGTGCACGTATGACTTGGAGGACTGATTCATTTTTAACCAAGTAGGTAAAACTATTTTGCATTTAGTTGCATATAGTTTAGGTTGCATATAGTTCATTTACATGGAATAAATGTTGATACTCTTTGTTTTTCTCTTGGCTTAAGCATGAGGACATGCTTGGATTAAGTGTGGGGAGGTTGACAAACCCCATTTGTAGGGTTTATCTTGTATTGATTTTTGGGGATTTTATCAACTTTTACCCACATTTATTCAATGAAATAGCATGATTTTATAACTTCTCCCTTAATTGTGCTTAAGAGTGAAAACATGCTTTTTAGGACTTAAAATAGCTAAATTTAATTCACCTTGATTCTATTAGATGCCTCGATATGTTTGTTAAGTGATTTCAGATTTAGGAGGCAAAGATTGGATTAAGGGAATGAAGAAAAAGCATGTAAAGTTTGAGAACTCATGAAGAAATGATGGAACCAAAAAGCTGTCAAGCCTGACCTCTTCGCACTTAATTGACCATAACTTGAGCTACAGATGTCCAAATGATGCGGTTTCAGTTGGGTTGGAAAGCTAACATCCGGTGCTTCGAAGCGATATAAGATTTGCCATAGTTGCATCACGCATAGGGGCGCGCACGCGCACGGTACGCGGACGCGCCGATGGTGGCACATGACCCACTTAATGCAAACGTGGCCAGCGCTTTTAGAAGCCTTGTGGGCCCAATCCAACTCATTCCTGATGCTATTTAAGCCAAGGTGTTATTGGTTATTGTACATATGTGAATATTGTGAATATGGCAAGACAACTCCAACCAGGGGCGGAGAGGTAACTCCAACCAATGATAGAGGGATAACTACAACCAAGGAGGCAGAGACAATGGTGGAAATTAGAGGTGAAACAACAACAGTAATCAACAGAACCAGTCTCAACAGAACCAAAACCAGCCTTACCGAGCACCTCACCAAAGGCAAACCCAGGGATCTTAAAACAACCAACAGAAAGGCCCACCTTCCTCTTCCAATGGTGAGTTGCTTCAATCTCTTACACAAAGACAAACGACCATGGAAGGCGCACTTACCGGTCTGACCTCTTTTATACAAGCTCTCGTCTCCCAGATTGGATCGTTGAATACCTCCAACAATCAACCTGCAAGCTCTAGTGCACTTCCTTCTCAACCTTTACCCAACCCCAAATGAGGAATCAATGCCGTTACTTTGAGGTCAGGAACTACACTGCAGGAGAGGAGTCATGAGGAGCCAAGCTCAAAAGAAGACAATCCAGTTGAGAGCACTGTGGAGATTGAATATATGGAAGAAGAGGATGTAGTACAAGACGTGGTTGAAGAAGAAGTAGCTCAACCAAGGAATAGAGCACCACGGGACGCAGAAGCTACAAGAGGCGCCTTTCCTATTCCATTTCCACACCTTGCTAGGAAGCCCAGAAAGCAGATGGAGCTAGATCCCAAGATGGTGGAGATCTTCAAAAAGGTTGAGGTAACTATTCCACTTTTTGACGCTATCCAACAGGTACCTAAATATGCTAAATTCCTGAAAGATTTATGCATGCATAAAGATAAAATACATGATTTAGAAACCATCCCTCTAGGTAGTTCTATCTCTGCTTTAATGGGTGCCATACCGGAAAAATATGGGGATCCGGGTCCATGCATGGTTACTTGCACTATTGATGGTATTCCAATTTTTGACTGCATGTGTAATTTAGGTGCATGTGTGAGCATTATGCCATTCTCTGTATATGATGCTTTGAGGCTCTCTCGCTTAAAAAGGTTGGCAGCACATTTTGTTTTGGCAGATAAAAGCATAATCTCGGTGGTTGGAATTGCTGAGGACGTGCTCATGAGCATTAAGGGGCTAACATTCCCTATTGACTTCTATATTTTGGAGATGCCCGCCAATGACTCAGGAAGACCGTCATCCATCCTGCTCGGAAGGCCATTTCTGAAGACTTCAAAATTCAAGTTGGACGCCTTCTCAGGAACTTACTCTTTTGAGATAGATGGCAGAACAGTAAGCTTCAACCTGGATGAAGCTATGAGGCATCCACCGGAAGATCACTCCATCTTCCAGTGCGACATTATTGATGAAACTGTAGCTACTGTTCATCAGGAAGAAGTGGAAGAGATGCACATGGAGCAAGATGCAAGTGTGGGAAAGCCCTCTGAGTTTCCTGAAGATGCCACACCACCACATATAGTTCCAGATGATCAGGTGCACAGCCAGGAGCAGAAAACGGACCTAAAGCCCCTTCCACCACATCTCAAGTATGCTTACCTTGAGGATAATCAGAAGTTCTCAGTCATCATTGCAAGGGAACTTACTTCCCAACAGGAGGAGCAGTTGCTTAGTGTGCTGAGAAGCTGCAAGAAAGCAATTGGGTAGAGCTTGGCAGATATAGTAGGCATCAGCCCTCAAGTCTGTGAGCATCGTATATTTTTAGAAGATGGAACAAGGCCTATCCATCAACCTCAGAGGCGGCTAAACCCCACCATTCTTGAGGTTGTCAAGAAGGAAGTGACCAGATTGCTTGAAGCAGACATGATCTATCCAATCTCGGATAGTGAATGGGTCAGCCCAGTACCGGTGGTACCAAAGAAGTCTGGTGTCACAACAGTAAAGAATGAGCATGGGGAACTCATTGCTACCAGAGTGCAGAACTCCTGGAGGGTGTGCATTGACTATAGGCACCTCAACCAGGCTACTCGCAAGGATCACTACCCACTGCCCTTCATTGATCAAATGCTTGATCGCCTGTCAAGTAAATCGCACTACTGTTTTCTAGATGGTTATACTGGTTATTTTCAAATTCATATAGCTCATAGGGATAAGGAGAAAACTACTTTTACATGTCCCTTCGGAACGTATGCATATAAGAGAATGCCTTTTGGTTTATGTAATGCACCGGCTACGTTCCAGAGATGCATGATGAGTATTTTCTCAGACCTTCTTGAGAACTGTATGGAGGTTTTCATGGATGAATTTAGTGTGTATGGTGATTCGTTTGACTTTTGCTTGGATAGTTTAGCTAGAGTATTAGACAGGTGTATTAGTTCAAACCTTGTATTGAATTTTGAAAAATGTCATTTTATGGTAAAACAAGGTATTGTTCTAGGACATGTTGTTTCTAATACTGGTATTTCAGTTGATCCAGCAAAGGTAGATGTCATTTCTGGTTTACTTTACCCTTCCTCTGTGAGGAAAGTCCGTTCATTTCTTGGTCATGCAGGTTTCTACCGGCGATTCATCAAGGACTTCAGTAAGGTAGCACTGCCTTTATCCCGACTGCTGCAGAAGGATGTTGAGTTCGAACTAAGCACAGACTGCATGGAAGCGTTTGATAAGCTGAAGACCGCCTTGACCTAAGCCCCTATTGTGAGAGGGCCGGTGATAAACCACTATTTTATGGTTTATCTTGCGCTCAATTGAGTGGTTTCTAACAAGTCCTTACCCACTTATTCATATAATTTGCATGGTTTTACAAATCCTTCCTAATTCTATAGTACAGTTGAAAACATGTTTCCTAGGTCTTTAAACTGTCAATTTTAATTATCCTTTATTACCATTCGATGCCGTGATCTGTGTGTTAAGTGTTTTCAGGCTTTATAGAGCAGAAATGGCTTAGAGGATGGAAAGGAAACATGTAAAAATGGAAGGAATACAAGAAACAAAGGAGATAACTAGCGAGATTCGACGCGCACGCATGGCTCACGTGTGTGCGTGACTTGAAGATTTTCACATCGACGTGTATGCGTGACTTACGCGTACGCGTGACATGCGCCACGTGCAGAACGTATCAGAAATCGCTGGGGGCGATTTTTGGGCTGTTTCTGGCCTAGTTTCAAGCCCAAAAAATACAGATTAGAGGCTGGGAGTGAAGCGGAATGGGGGATCATTCAGACACGACTCATACAGATAATTTTAGATTTGAGATGTAGTTTTTAGGGAGAGAGGCTCTTCCCTCTCTCTAGGTCTTAGGGTTAGGATTTCTTCTTCTTCTCAATTCCAGGTTTAATATTCTTTTAATTTAGTTTCTCTTCTACTTTTATTTGTTCTAGCATTCTAGTTTATTTATTTTTCTTATTGATTACTTTATGTTGACAATTTGGATTATGAATTCTCCATGTTAGAATTGATTTCTCGTATTAATGCAAATTGAGGTATTTCATATTTATTAATTCTTCTATTATTTATATTAATTGATGCTTTAAGTTATATTTTCTCCTCTTGGCTTTGGTTGAGTAATTGGTGATACTTGAGTTATCAAACTCCTTTGTTGATCGACAATTGAAAGTTGGTAATTGATTTGGATTCCACTAAAGCTAGTCTTTCCTTAGGAGTTGACTAGGACTTGAGGAATCAAGTTGATTGGTCCACTTGACTTTCCTTCATAATTAGAGGGTTAACTAAGTGGGAGCAATGAACAATTCTCATCACAATTGATTAGGATATGTTCTAGTAATTGGAAGTTGTTGGCTGTCTCTCTAGTCACTAACGCTACTCCTTCCCAAGGGAGAGGATTAGGACTCGTGAATAGAAGTTAGCTCAACTACTTGACTTTTCCATATTCGGTAAGGGTTAACTAAGTAGAAATAACAACTTATTACTATTAATCTTGGAAAATCCAATTATCGTACCTTGCCAAGAGCTTTTACAGTTGTTAGTTTGTTTCCCTTGCAATTTACTTTTCTTATTTCTAATTCAAAAAACCCCAAAACTATATTTTATCATAACCAATAACAAGAACACCTCCCTGCAATTCCTTTGAGAGATGACCCGAGGTTTAAATACTTCAGTTATCAATTTTATTAGGAGTTTGTTACTTGTGACAACCAAAACTTTGTATGAAAAGATTTTTGTTAGTTTAGAAGCTATACTTGCAACGAGAATTTATTTGTGAATTCTAGACCACGCAGGACTTCCGCTCGTCAGCCGGACTGGAGTCAACCGTTTGAGATTATGTATGACGCCTCCAATTACGCAGTAGGAGCGGCGCTGGCTTAGCGCGACGGTAAGGACCTTTTTGTAATTGCATATGCTTCTAAGACCTTGGATGCTACTCAGTCTAATTATACTACCATGGAAAAAGAGCTTCTAGCTATTATTTTTGCTCTGGATAAATTTCGAGCCTATTTACTTGGTACTAAGGTGGTAGTATACTCAAACCATGCAGCTCTAAAATATTTATTAGCTAAAAAAGAGTCCAAACCAAGGCTAATACGTTAGATATTGTTGCTCCAAGAATTTGATTTAGAAATTAAAGATAGGGGTGGTTTACAGAATTTAGTGGCGGACCACTTGAGTTGCGTAGAGCACGTTAAGGATGACTCCACTCCTATCAATGATGCTTTCCCATTTGATAGCTTGCACGCAATATCTGAAGTAGTTCCTTGGTACGCACCTATAGCTAATTATTTGGTTAGTCGTACCTTCCCTCCTAATTTTACTAAACATCAAAAGGACAGCCTTAAAAGCGAGTCCAAATATTATATATGGGATGACCCATACTTATGGAGATGTGGTGCTGACCAAATTATTAGAAGGTGTGTGCCATAGTCAGAATTTCAGTCCATTTTAGAGGCCTGCCACTCTTCTGAGAGTGGTGGACATTTTGTTCCTCAAAGAACAGCTAGAAAAATTTTAGACTGTGGATTCTGGTGGCCCACACTATTTAAGGATGCCACTACTTTTTGTTAATCTTGTCCACCATGCCAGAGGTTTGGCAATATATCCAAGAGGGATGAGATGCCCCAACAACCTATGTTGTTTTGTGAGATTTTTTATGTTTGGGGTATTGACTTCATGGGTCCGTTTCCAAACTCTAATGGTTTCTTATATGTACTGTTAGCTGTCGACTATATTTCTAAATGGGTGGAAGCAATTCCTACCCGTACTGATGATGCTAACACTGTTGTCTCTTTTGTTCGAAATAATATTATTTGTCGCTTTGGGTCACCACGAGCAATCGTGAGTGATCAAGGCACTCACTTCTTTAACAGGAGATTGACAAGTCTACTGAAGAGACATGGGATTTTTCACAAGGTGACAACAGCTTACCACCACCAGACCAATGGACAAGCTGAGGTATTTAACAGAGAGATAAAGTGTATCCTGGAGAAGGTTGTCAAGCCTTATCGGAAAGACTGGAGTTCCAGGCTTGGAGATGCGCTGTGGGCTTACCGGACGGCATACAAGACACCCATTGAAATGAGTCCCTTTCGCCTAGTCTACGGAAAGGCTTGCCACCTCCCAGTGGAGGTGGAGCACAAAGCTTTCTGGGAGGTACGGGAATGTAACCTGGGATTGGCTAGAGCAGGAGTTGAGAGGAAGCTGCAACTACAAGAACTGGAATGCCTTCGCCTAGAAGCATATGAAAACTCCAGGCTTTACAAGGAGAAGGTAAGGGCGGTATAAGACAAGAACATCAAGCGGCGAGAGTTCCGACCTGGAGATTTGGTTCTTCTCTACAACTCCAGGTTAAGACTCATGCCAGGCAAGCTGAGATCCAGATGGGAAGGCCCCTATAGAGTGGAAAAGGCTGAACCATACGGTGTTTTCCACTTAAGTCACCCTTCCAACCCCAATGTCCTCAAGGTCAATGGTCACTGCTTGAAGCTCTACCACGGTAAGAAGATGAAGGACAACAAGGAGCTGGAGATCTTCCTCTTGGAAGATCCGCCAATAGTAACGGTCTGAGCCTGTGGACCGTCCAACTTAAGGACGTAAAAGCAAAGTACTAGGTGGGAGACAACCCACCATGGTATGATCATTCCTCTTCGATCCTAATTCCATTTTATTTTGTTTTTCCTAGTTTTCATTCATAATTTCTGCATATTCATCTGCATTCTGCATCAAAAAAAAGAGAGAGAGGGGGGAGGGGTACGACGCGCAAGCATCGCTGACGCATATGCGTCATGCGTGAATTCGCAACACCAAGGCAGTAAACAGAGTGTTGGGCAGGTGTAGCGCTGGTAGTGTACTTTGCGCCCAAGTAAGCCTACACGTACGCGTACCTCACGCATGCGCGTCGCTTGCTCTTTCAGTAGACCACGCGTAAGCGTTCCTGACGCACACGCGTGACCAGGAAATCGGTGTCAATAACGTGCTGAATAAAGAGTTGTGTGTGAGTGAGGTGGCCTTCACGCGATTCGCACAACCTAGGCCACGCGTGCACGTTCCAGATGCTCACGCGTCACTTGGCTTTTACGCAACCCACGCGGACGCGTACCGCACGCGTACGCGTTGCATGCGACGCACAATTAAAACATCCCACCGCCAGATTTTAATTATCCCTCCCCCAATCCTGATTCTCTCTCCTTCCTAATTTCTTTCTTCTTCTTTCTTCCTTCTTTCTTCTTCTATCTTTTCTATATTCTTCTTCCTCTTCTCCTCTTACTTCTTTTCCGCTCACATCCTCCATTACCTCTCTCTTTTCATCTTCTTCTCAAGGTTCCTTCTTCCTATCTTCTTTCTTTCCTTCTTACTATTTTTCTATTCTTTTTTTTTGCATTCTTTTAATTGGTGTTAGAAACTTAAATGGGTGATTGTTTTCTTCTTTGATAATTAATATTAATTTTTGGATTGCATGCATGTGTGGATTTCATACTTTTCCTAACATATTTTACATGCACACCAAGTGTATGTGAAAAGCCCATATGGCATTGTGAATTCTTAATTATTCTGTTCTTCTACTCTACTGCTTGTTTTTCACAAAACCTTTGCAATCTTTTATTGATTAAATATAATTGTCAATACAAACGTGGTTGTTAGTTTGTTACATTTGATAATCAAATTGAGCTATTAATGCTTGATCTATGCTACTCATGCCTTTCCGGCATGCTGATAAATATCTTGCATCTAATTGCCTTCATATATCATGCTATATTTCCCTTGATATCCTAATTACATGGAGTCACGACCATGTGTTTACGACATTCTTCTTTACCTTGGCATTGATTATCACTTGTATTTTCCTCCTCCCGGTTCTAGCTATTTGATTTCATGTCCCTTTCTTTTCTCCCTTTTCAGGATGGCCACCAGGAAGGGTAAAGAGAAAGCCTCTAACAAGCCACCGGCGAGAAGAGGAACAAAAAGAGCACCAGCGGAGGAACCATCCTCAACATCAGTCAAGCCATCCACAAAGCGGGTCAAGAGGATCATCAAGGTCGATGAAACTGAGAAATCCTTTCCAACAAGGGACACTGCGTGGTTCACTAACCGCTACTGTGAGCAGATGTTCCCCATCCTGGCTGAGCGAAACTATAACAATAAGCACATACTCATCCTCCCTACATACATCGTTGATCTTGTAGAGCCCCGCATTGAGTGCAGATAATGGAGATTCTTACGGAAGCAGCCACGGCAGGTCAACCTCTCATGGGTAGTTGAATTCTATTCCAACTTTCACATGCCAGCCCTGCAGTCTGTCTATGTCCGTCAGAAACAAGTTCCTATATTTGAAGGGGTCATTCATCGAGCTTTAGATCTCCGCCCTGTCCCAGAAGGATTGGACGCATACCAAGAAGCCTCTTTCAAGCGCCAGACATACTAGTTTGACTGGGACGACGTCCTCAGAGTTATAGCACAAACTGGCAGTAGATGGATCTATGGATACCATCGATCCCGACCTAAGGGCATATTGGCTTCAGCACTTACCTTAGAGGCTCGAGTGTGGGCACAAATCATGTCCCACTATTTCTTTTCGAGTACTCACGAGTCCTCCTTCACTGCGGACATGGCTGTTCTCATCTGGTGTATCCTTACAGACCAGCTTCTCAACTTACCAAGACACCTTTGGCAAGCCATGGGACATGTACCGATTGCGGGCAACCTACCCTTTCCCGCCTTGGTTTCAGATCTAGTCTCGGCAGCCGGAGTCTCTTACAGAGCTGGGGACACCAAGGCCATGATTATGCGGGATGATCAGTATGTCCCCAACGGAAAGTACATCAGACCCCTAGCAGCCACTACCAGCCGAACTGCAGACCCGGCCGGAGATATTCTTCCTCCTTCCACATCACAAGCACCTTCAACAAATCAGCTGCTCCTTCAGATACTTCAGAGGTTGGACCGGCTAGACCGGCAGGCAAAGCGAATGGAGCACCGTAACAAGTGCCGATTTACATACCTTAAAGAGCTGATTATTGGCAACCACCCACCTGAGGAAGAACTAGACACTCCGGACTCCACTTCACCTACCAGCACCGGGAGCCATGACGATCCCGACTGTGGAGATGCTGTTACCAGCCCCTCTTTGTTCCTGACTGATGGCACTGAGGACGGTGCCAAGCTTTAAGTGTGGGGAGGTCGGTCAGTACCTGACTTTTGGAGGTAATTGCTTTTTCTTAACAGTAATAGTTTTTTTTCTTCTTTTGTTAGATATGATAGATTGCATAGTAATAAGTGTTTGCATGTATGTTCTACTTGGTTGAAAAATAATAAGTTTCTTTTCAAAGACCCTATTTTTGAAAATTTCACTAATTCAAATTAAAATTCTATGTTAAACTTGTCTGAAGGTTGTAATTTGGAACATGGTTTAGAGCTAGAACACACAACCCAATGAGATTTTGAGCCTAATTGTATGGTTACATGATTTAACCATTATTTTTATTCTTGTGTGTTTCTCTCCTCTATGATTGCAATCTATGGTTTGTTCCATTCTATATGTCCATTATTTAATGTATTCATACATATGTATGATTGCGGCCATCATTTGTTATTAGCTCACTATCCCAAATGGCCTACCATTCTAATTACCTTTGTTCGCCATTTTGAGCCTTCTCTATTCCCTTTTGTTCTTTATGTTACCACATCATTAGCCTTAAGCGGAAAAATAATGAACTACCCCAATTGAATCTTTGGCTAGCTTAAGATAGGGATTGTGTGTCAAATTAAGTGTGGGAAACTATGGGAACTCTGGTTACTAAGAATATGTGTTGCTTAATTGATAAATATTAAGAATTTGAATGCTACTCATGTGAAATTATGAAAACCAAATGCATTGATGTTATAATGCTTTCAAAAAAAATCCAAATTTAGGGGAATGAAAGCACCCCAATGTTAAGTTCAATAAAAAGATCAATGCATGTGAAATAAAATAGAAGAACATTTAAATACATGAGTAGGTGAAAAACACAAAAGTGAAACTATGGGCAGTTAGGCATGATTTTAGAAGCATAGGGAGTGTGTGCGCGTTAGGTGAGAACTTAGGTTAATCAAGGATTCAATTCTTAACTCACTTGGCCATACATGTATCCTCACTCTCACCTAAGCCCCATTACAACCTTGAAAAAGACCTCATGATGTTTGCGTGTGTGCACTAAATATTTGTTGATTGGTTAGATGAAGAACAAATTTTAGAACGCATGAATAGAGGAGACTAGAGTGGATTACCCTATACACTTGAGTGATTAGAGTGCGTATACACTTCCAGTGAAGGTTCAATGCTTGATTCTATGTTCCCAACTCTCGTGAGCTATCCTCTCACAAGTTTACTTATCTTTTATTGTGTGATTTGAGTTATTGGAATATGAATTTTATTTGGCTTGGAGAACTTGTTCATTTCCTTAACCAAGTAGGTATAGACATTTCATCATATAGTTGCATTCATATGTATAGGTTACATTGCATTACATGAGTCCTATTGTCCCTATTCATTCTTTTTGGTCTCCTTGAACTTAGCACGAGGACATGCTAATGTGTAAGTGTGGGGAGGTTGATAAACCACTATTTTATGGTTTATCTTGTGTTGAATTGAGTGGTTTTTATCTGATTCTTCCTACACTTATTCATGTGAATTGCATGATTTTACAATTCCTTCCCAATTTGGTTCTATGATTGAAAAACTTGCTTCCTAAGCCTTTAAATTGTGTATTTTTAATTCCCCTTTATACCATTCGATGCCCTGATCCGTGCGTTAAGTGTTTTCAGGCTATATAGGGCAGGAATGGCTTAGAGGATGGAGAGGAAGCTTGCATAAATGGAAGGAGCACAAGAATTAAAGGAGATAAACAGCAAGGAGCGACGCGTGCGTGTACCTGATGCGTGCGCGTACCTGACACGTGCGCATGATTTGGAGATTTGCACAGCGATGCGTGCGCGTACCTAACGCGTACGCGTGACACATGAAGAAGATCATCGACGCGTACGCGTGACTGATGTTTACACGTGACATGCGCCACGTGCAGAAAACACAGAAAACACTGGGGGCGATTTTGGACTGAGTTTTGACCCAGTTTTCGGCCCAGAAACACAGACTAGAGCCAAGGGACTCAAGGGACATTCACACATTCTGAGTTTTGGTTTTTATTTTTGAATCTTGGAAGAAATTGCTACCTCCTCCAGGGTTCTTCATAGTCACATACCTTTTTCTAGTTTTATGCTTTTGAGTTGGATATTGAAGAGTTATTACCTCCATTGAAGTTTTTGCTATAGTTTGTTCTCTATTCCCTTTTCCTTTTATTTTGCCAATTACTCTGATTAGAGCTACAAATGAATGTTTTCAATTTTGAGATCTATTAATGCACATAACATCTTTTCCCATTTAATTCCATTGTTGATTTGCTTGCTTCCAATTAATTTGATTATTATGTCTTCTTTCTACTCCTTGAATATATATGTGGAATTGGCATCCATATCAATAGAGTAGACTCCTAACTTGACTTGGGAGTGGATTAAAAGGAGACCCTTGAGTTGGAATACTCAAGCATTAATTGGTAATTGGAAGTTGTTTGCTGGCTCTTTAATTACTAACGCTAATCCTTCCCAGGAGAGAGGATTAGGACTTGTGAATAGAAGTTGGCTTAATACTTGACTTTCTCTTATTCGGTAAGGGTTAACTGAGTAGAAAAACAACCAATTATTATTAATCTTGGGGAAGCCAACGAGGATAGAACTTCCGATTAATCTTCTCCCAGTCAAGGCTTTTTATCATAATTAATTAAATCTCTCATTCATTTTCTTTGCTTTAATTCTATTCTCCAACTTCAAATTTCTCAGAAACCTCTTGATCAATAAATAGCACTCTCTTAGCAACTCGTTGGGAGACGACCTGGGATTCATACTCCTAGTATTTTATTCTTATATTGTGACAAAACCCTCTTTAAATTGATATATGGAATCTTCATTGGTTAAGAATTATACTCACAACTTCAGTTCATTATAAATTCTTAATCGACAATTTTCCGCATGTCAATTTTTGGCACCGTTGCCGGGGAGTTGGAATAGTGTGCTAGATTATTGATTAGTGTAAATAATTTTAATTTTTCATACTTGCTTATTTTCTTTTATTTTATTACCATGAGCTGTATGTTTCTCTCATTGAATGACGCGTTCACTGCCTGATCCGAGCTTAGCCGCGTTTGACCCTGAAATTGAAAGAACTATTTCACGTATAAGGCAAGCTCGGCGTTGGTTAGCCTCTGAGGGTGGTGAAGTGGTTACTACCAATTCACCAGTCTTATCTGAGGACGAATCTAAAGTGTCATTTAAGGGAGAAACAAGCTACTCTTCTACTGATCTTGTTGATTTACGCACAGATAGCATGGCGGCTCCCAGAAGGATTATTCTCCAAGAAGCAGGAGCTCCGGACTTTACACTACCACCGTTCCAAGCGCGTCATCCAAATCTAGGTGCAGATGTTGAACTGAAGACTGCACTAATCAATCTTCTGCCAAAGTTTCATAGCTTACCTGCTCAAGAGCCTCTGAAGCACCTAGGAGATTTTCAGACAGCCTGCTCTACTGTTAGGCTTCGTGGTGCAGATGAGACTACTATTTTGCTAACTACCTTCCCGTTTTCTCTTTAGGGAAAGGCAAGGGAGTGGTACTACACTCAACCTGAAGTAGTCGTTGCTAATTGGGATACGCTCAGGAGAGAGTTCTTGGACAAATATTTTTCTTCTGAAGTTACAGACAGACTGAGAAAAGAGATCTCCTGCATTATCCAAGGAGAGTCAGAAACCCTTTATGAGTACTGGGAACGCTTCAGGAA
>NC_029793.2:34610036-34636919 GCF_000816755.2 Arachis ipaensis | reverse complement strand
TATTGATAGACTGAGGAAAGAGATTTTCTATATTATTCAAGGTGAATCAGAGACTCTTTATGAGTACTGGGAACGCTTCAGGAATCTCCTAGACTCATGGCCCCACAAAATGATTGACAAGCTGGTGTTGATCAGCTACTTTACACAGGGCATGAAGCCTCAGGACAAGACTACACTAGATGGTGCGAGTAATGGTTCTTTGAAAAAGTACAAGACCAAGGATGAAGCGTGGCAACTAATCACCGACCTAGCTGAGTCTACTCAGAATGCCAGGCACAGGAACAACCATCCCAAGACTGTTGCAGAGGTTACCTCCAGCAGTGAGAATACTGCTCTCATGAAAACTCTGTTTGAGATGACCAACTTACTGAAGCAGATACAACTAAGTCAACAGCAATCTCAGCCTCCCCCACAATAACAGTATCAACAGTTGGCCCTTCAGAGAGTTTGCGGAATACGTGCATGCAATACTCATTACACTGACGAATGTCTGCAGCTCCAACAGGAAGACAACACCTTGGCAGCCACGCATAACTTCTATGACCACCCGAATCAAGGATATTATCAGCAAGGCGGTAATTATAGCCAAGGTGGGAACTACAATCAAGGTTGGCAAGACAACTCCAACCAAGGAGGCAGAGACAATAGTGGAAATCAGTGGTGGAACAACAATAGTAATCAACAGAACCGGTCTCAGCAGAACCAAAACCAGCCTTACCGAGTACCTCACCAAAGGCAAACTCAGGGATCTTAAAACAACCAATAGCAAGGCCCACCTTCCTCTTCCAATGATGAGTTGCTTCAATCTCTTGAACAAAGACAAACGACCATGGAAGGCGCACTTACCGGAATGGACATTTTCCTATTCAGTGCTTCATAAGTGAAAGGATGATTGGAAATAAAGTTTACAAGATTGTTTGTGATTATAATCGCTTGGGACAAAGGAGATGGTTTGACATTAAAGGATATAAAAAGATTTGGATACCTAAGGTCACTTAAGTGTTTTTGTAGGTTTGCCTAGCATCCAAAAGAAATGACAATATGTGGTATATAGATAGTGGGTGCTCTAGGCATATGACCAGAAAGTCAACATTCTTCATCAAGCTCGATGAGTATGATGGAGGTTTTGTTACTTTTGGTGACAATGGAAAAGGAAAAATAGTGGCCATAGGTAAAGTGGGTAAGAATTTCTCTTCTTTCATTAATGATGTTTTGCTTATTGATGGATTAAAGCACAATCTACTAAGCATTAGCCAATTGTGTGATCTTGGATATTTGGTTATCTTTAGAAAATTGGATTGCTTGGTTATTTGTGAAAAATCTGGTGATGTTTTGTTTGAAGTAAAAAGATGCAATAATGTGTATGGATTAACTTTAGAGGATTTAAAGGATCAAAAACTAACTTGTTTTACCTCTCTTGAATCTGAAAAATGGCTTTGGCATAAGAAATTGGGACATGCTAGCATGTACCAAATTTCTAAGCTTGTTAAAAAGAATTTAGTTAGAGGAATTCCAAATATTAAATTTGATAAAGATATTACTTGCGATGCTTGTCAACTAGGCAAATAAGTAAAATCATCTTTTAAACCCAAGGATGGAATTTCCACTAAAAGGCCTTTGGAAATGTTACATATTGATCTTTTTGGTCCTACTAGAACACAAATTTTGGGAGGAAAATATTATGGTTTGGTAGTGGTGGATGATTACTCTAGATTCGGTTGGGTTCTTTTCTTAGCTCACAAAAATGATGCATTCTATACTTTTTCCTCTCTTTGCAAAAAGATCCAAAATGAAAAAGATTTAAAAATTGCCCACTTGAGAAGTGATCATGGAAAGGAGTTTGAAAACCAAGATTTTGAAAATTTTTGTGATAAATTTGGAATAGCACATAACTTTTCATGCCCAAGAATACCTCAACAAAATGGGGTTGTTGAAAGAAGGAATAGAAGCCTTCAATAAATGACTAAGGCAATACTTTGTGAAAATGATATTCCAAAGTTTTTGTGGGCTGAAGCTGTAAACACAGCTTGTTATATTTTAAATAGAATCATCATTAGAAAAGGTTTAAAGAAAACTTCATATGAGCTTTGGAAAGGAACCCTACCTAATCTTAAGTATTTTCATATTTTTGGATGCAAATGTTTTGTACTTAACAATAAAGAAAATCTTGGAAAATTTGATCTAAAATCTTATGAAGGAATGTTTGTTGGATACTCCACCACTAGCAAAGCATTTAGGGTTTACCTCAAAGAACATAGAACAATTGAAGAACCCATACATGTGTCTTTTTGTGATTCTAACTCTATTCCAAGTGTTGTGTTAGATGATGATGCAGGTAGTGAAACTGATGTGAACCATCAAGCCAATCAAGAAAATTCCAAATCTGTCCCAACTGTTGAATCTGTCTATCTAGAAACTTCTCTTCAGAATGGAGGAGACATTTCTGTTTTGTCTCCTGAACAAGCCAGAGAATCCAGAACAGAGCTGCCAACTGAAATTAGTCAAAGCAAAACCATTCCTCAAAGGCTATGTGAATGGAAATTTTTGAAGGGTTACCCTCATGAATTCATGATTGGTGATCCTTCACAAGGCATAACCACTAGATCCTCAAGTAAGAAGCAAGTGGAACCAAGCAAAGTTTCTTTTTTATCCCAATTGGAACCTCTCAATGTGAAGCAAGCTCTTGAAGACCCCTCATGGGTTAAAGCCATGGAGGAAGAGCTAGCACAATTTGAAAAGAATGAGGTTTGGATTCTTGTACCAAACCCAATTAGTAAAAAGGTAACTGGTACAAAATGGATTTTCAAAAATAAATTGGGTGAGGATGGTAGTGTTGTTCGTAACAAGGCTAGACTAGTGGCCCAAGGTTACGATCAAGAGGAAGGTATTGATTTTGATGAGTCATTTACTCCGGTAGCAAGAATGAAAGCAATTAGGTTGCTTCTAGCCTATGCTGCCCACAAGGGTTTCAAAATATTTCAAATGGATGTCAAATGTGCTTTTCTTAATGGTTTTATAGATAGGAAAGTATTTGTGATACAACCCCTCAGTTTTGAAAGCAAAGATTTTCCAAATCATGTTTTTAAACTTTCAAAGGCCCTTTATGGTCTTAGGCAAGCTCCTAGAGCTTGGTATGAAAGACTTAGTACGTTCTTGTTGGAAAATAATTTTCAAAGGGGTACCACCGACACTACTTTGTTTATAAAAGAATCTAATGATGATTTCTTACTTGTTCAAGTTTATGTGGATGACATTGTGTTTAGATCGGCCAATGAATCCTTGTGTGAAGAGTTTGGAAAACTAATGACTAGTGAGTTTGAAATGAGTTTGATGGGAGAATTAACTTTCTTTCTTGGTCTTCAAATTAAACAAACTCCTAGTGGTATTTTTATTCACCAAGAAAAATATGCCAAAGAGTTAATTAAGAAATTTGGCCTAGAAAACTCCAAACCAATGGGAACTCCTATGCATCCGAACACTAAACTTGACAAGGATGAAAAAGGCAAAGAGGTGGATGAAATAAAGTATAGAGGAATGATAGGATCTCTCATGTATCTTACATCCTCTAGGCCATATATTGTTCAAAGTGTGGGTGTGTGTTCTAGATTTCAATCTCACCCAAAGAATCCCATCTTTCGGTCGTCAAAAGAATCATTAGATATATTAAGGGCACATGTGATCTTGGCTTATGGTATCCTAAATCTAATGAGTTTTGTGCAGTAGGGTTTTGTGATGCAGATTATGCGGGAGATCGAGTGGATAGAAGAAGCACTTCCAGAATGTGTTGCTTCCTTGGAAATTCCCTTAACATGTGGTCAACTAAGAAACAAGCCACGGTTGCTTTATCCACGGCTGAAGCTGAATATATCTCTACGGCTGCTTGTTGCTCTCAACTTTTATGGCTTAAAACTCAATTGGAGGATTATAAATTGAAAATCAATAGTATTCCTTTATTTTGTGACAATATGAGTGCAATAAATATTTTAAAAAATCCTGTATTGTACTCTAGAACTAAGCACATTGAAGTGAGATGTCACTTTATTAGGAAACATGTGCAAATAAAGGGTACTATTGATATCCAATTTGTAAAATTTGAAGAGCAACTTGTTGACATCTTCACTAAACCTCTGTGTGAAGACAGATTTTGTTCATTAAAAAACAGTTTGGGGATGATGGATTTAAGTTCTGTTGTGTAAATAATGATTTTCTTGTTTCTGTTTGTTTTTGTCTCGTAGGCAACAAGAAGACAAATCTGGACAAGTGATGAAATCTTCAAAGGAAGACTTGTATAAAGCCCAGAATATTTGTGGATTAAACATGGAGAACTGTGCCCTATTGCCCAGCATGCTGTAACCACGTTTTGGGCCTATGTAAGACAAACTTTGTTCACATGATATGGGCTCATTATTTTTTAATCATAAAACTCTTTTAATTTCTTGAAATTAATTTTTCAACATACCATTACTTCATTCCATTTCAAGTCATGACCGTTTTAATATTTCATCATTCCCAATGACTTGTCTTTTCAGTTTTCATGGTTTTAAAAAAAATTCAAATTAATTTTTGAAAATCATTTTTATTAATGATTTCGCTTTAAAAGAGAATGTTTGTTCCTAGCATTAATGACAGTTCTTTTACTCCTAAAAGTCGGATCATATCATAGCGTAACTGTTTCTGACACCCTTGTTCTTTATGCTGTTTTGAACTCCATTCCCATATCTTTTGCTTACTTTATGATTCGTCATATGAAGGATTGTGTGAAAAGTGATAAAAAAAAGTAATTTGCCATATGGTATGTTTTTAACTTGCTTGATTGAGCATTTTAATGTTGATTTGAGTAATGAGCCTGTTGAGAATAGAGTGTCCACAATCAAAGGAGGTAGTGTACCACAGCAAGCTAAAGGTAAAAATGTCAAAGGCACCAAGGCTTCGGCTATATTTGAAAGAAGAGGAATCTCATGCCTAGTTTGTTCCTTGCTGCTACTGACTGATTTCTATCTTGATAACTCTGGATTTAGAACTCTAAAACTGTTTTCATTTGCTTGCACTTTATTGTGGACTGCTTTACCTGCCCTGTTTTGCTTACAGGTGTCCCTCCTTGATGACAAAAGGGAGAGAAAAAAGGCTGAATTGAAATTGTTATGTTTCATTGATTTGTTGTCCTGTTTTGCTCTATTTTATGCTTTGATCTGGCTCTGTTTTGAGCACTTTATGTTGATGGATTAATTTTGACTTGAGCTTTGATTGTCATTGATAAATTTATTTGCTCAAATGCATGTGTGCTTACTAGACTATGGAATTTTATTCAGGTGTTTGAAGGCATTTTCTTGTGAAAATATGGCTCGGTCTTAAAGGATCCAAATTCTTGAAATTTTTATCTTTTGGGAATCTTTTGGAGATTGCACAAAGCTTTTTGCTTTGTCGAATATTGTGTTAATCAGACACACATTAAGGGGGAGCACATTGAACAAAAGAAAGGGGAAGAAATTTGCAAATCTTTAAAGGAAAGTTTTCTACCCTAACTCTTTCAATTCAGTTTTAATAATGTTTGTCATCAAGGGGGAGATTGTTGAGTTTGGAAAACTTATATCTAATTAAAATGATGACCAAATATTATTAAAATATTAATTAAATTATTTTCTTCCAATAGTTTGTTTGATATGTTTGTTCAAGTGTGCAGGAAGAAAAATAAAATTATTCCTTGGCCCAAGTGATGAAAGCCTAACTTAGTTACTAAACATATTTAGTCCAATAATAATTGATCACTTCAAGTGGCTGAATATTAAAAGAAAACGAAGATCCAAAGAGACCCATGTCACAAGCCCACTAACCAATATTGAATGGTCAAAAGAAGGAACCCAAAGGTTCTCCAAGCAAGCCACGGTTACCTACTATATGGTGGAATAGAATTCAAAATTCAAATTGATTAATTGTGTGCATAGGTAACCGAAACTCAAAATTAAATTGGGTTTAATATTGCATTAAAAGCTTTGTCTCTTTTCTCTCTCCTCTCTCTTGCTTGAGTCACATCACTCATTCAAATAAGAAGAAAGAAGAAAAATAGTGGATGAACAATTAAAAGGAAGAAAATCAAATTGGCCCAAAGCCTTAGAAACCCATTCAGTGATCATAAAAAAGGGGTTCGATTTGCAAAAGTCTTCATGTCTTGGTGACGAGCGGAATTCTGCGTGGTCTAAAAATTCACAAATAAGTTCTCGTTGCAAGTATAACTTCTAAACCAACAAAAATTCTTTTGTACAAAAGTTTTGGTTGTCACAGGTAACAAACCCCTAGTAAAATTGATAACCGAAGTATTCAAACCTCAGGTCGTCTCTCAAGGAATTGAAGGAAAGTGTTCTTGTTATTGGTTATGGATTTTCTGAGAAATTTTGGAATGAGGAATGGAAAATTAAATGATTATAAATTAAAGCAATAAAAATTAACAAGAAGTTTTATGTAATTAAAATAAAAAGCCTTGGCTAGGAGAAGATTAATCGAAAGTTCCATCCTTGTTGGATCTTCCCAAGATCAGTTAATAATTGATTGTTGTTCCTACTTAGTTAACCCTTACCGAATAAGGGAAAGTCAAGTAGTTAAGCCAACTTCTATTCACAAATCCTAATCCTCTTCCTTAGGAAGGATTAGCGTTAGCAACTAGAGAGCTGGCCAACAACTTCTAATTACCAATTAACACTTGAGTATTCCAACTCAAGGATCTCAAATATTAATCAACTTCAAAGCCAAGTTAAAAGTCTACTCCATTGACATGGATGCCATTTTCGCATACATGTAAAGGGAGTAGAAAGAAGACAGAATAATTTTGGAATTGAGTCGAGATAATAAGGCAAATAAAGGAATTAAATAGAAAAATACTCTTTGCATTAATAATTAAACAAAAGAAGAAGATAAACTGAAGTAATAAAATAAAAATAGAAGAAAACTAAATTAAAGGAACATTGAACCTGGATTTGATAAGAAGAAGAAATCCTAACCCTAAAACGTAGAGAGAGGGGAGAGCCTCTCTCTCTAAAAACTACATCTAAAACCTAAAATTGTGTGAATGAGAAGTGTCTCCTTGATTCCTCCACTCTGTAGCCTCTAATCTGTGTTTTCTGGCGCGATTTCTGGCTTGCTGAATTTTCGCAGATGCATACGTGCGCGTGATGCACGCGTACGCATCACTTATCTACAGGGCAAATATGGCAAATTATATATCATTTTAAAGTCCCGGATGCTAGCTTTCCAACACAACTGAAACTGCCTCATTCGGATCTCTGTAGCTCACGTTATGATCGATTTATTACGAAGAGGTCAGACTTGACAGCTCAGCAATTCCTTCAATTTCCTGTATTCCTTCCACTTTTGCATGCTTCCTTTCTATCTTCTAAGCCATTCCTGTCCTGTAAACCCTGAAAACACTTAACACACATATCACGGCATTGAATAGTAATAAGAGAGGATTAAAGCTAGCAAATTTAAGGCCAGAGAAGCATGTTTTCAATCATAGCACAAAATCAGGAAGGAAAATGTAAAACATGCGATTTCTATGAATAAGTGTGAGAATAATGGATAAAATCCACTAAATTAAGCACAAGATAAACCGTAAAATAGTGTTTTATCAACCTCTCCACATTTAAACATTAGCATGTCCTCATGCTAAATTCAAGAGAACTAAAAGAGTGAAGGCAAAATGGTAGGATGTATGAAATGCAACCTATTTGTGTGAATGCAACTAAATGCAAAATGATTTTACCTACTTAGTTAAAAGTAAATAAACTTTTCAAGAACAAATATGAACTGGATTTCACTAATTCAAATCATAAAAATGAAGTACAAATAGACTTGCAGAAGAAAATAGCTCATGAAAGGCGGGAACAAAGAATCGAGCATCGAACCCTCACTGGAAGTGTATACACTCTAATCACTCTAGTGTTTGAGAGTCGAGTCTCTCAGTTCTCTACTAATCTTGCTTTCTAAGGCTTGATCTTCTTCTACCAATCAACAGAAATTTAATGCACAAATACACATATCAAGAGGTCTTTTCAAGGGTTGTAATGGGGTTAGGGTCAAGGTAGGAATGTATTTGGTTAAGTGGACTGAAATTCGAATCCTTGATTAACCTAAACTTCTCACTTATCCTAAGACATTCCATGTAATTACAATGCAAAATCTAACTATCCATTAACTATGTTTACCACATATTCATGCATCCCAAATTCAAGTACAACTCATATGCATTGATATTATTACTTAACTTGGGGCATTTTGTCCCCTTTTTATTATTATTATTATTATTATTATTATTATTATTATTATTATTATTATTATTATTATTACTATTATTTCTCTCTTTTTTTTTTCTTTTTTTTTCTCAATGCATATGATTAAGGTATTAAATGCAAGAATATGTGCTTAACCATCTTTTTCACAAATTCACAGAAATTATACAATGCCCAATTTTCAAACCAAATATTGCCAAACCCAATTTCCCCACACTTAAATCATGAACACTCTCACTAGTCTAAGCTAACCAAAGATTCAAATTAAGGACATTATTGTTTTCCGCTTAGAGATAGTGATGTGCTAAAATAAAGAACAAATGGGGTAAAATAGGCTCAAATTGGTTTGCAAAAGATAATGAAAGGGTAAGGCCATATGGGTATGTGAGCTAAATGAAACAAGGCCTCAATCATATAAGTGTATGCATACATCAAACCATGGAAATATAGAATTAAGATAGACAAAGATCACAATTTTAGAGAGAACAACACACACACCGAAACAAAACATTGGTTGATAAAGTGCAACCAATTAAATAGGCTTAAAATCTCACTGGTTTTGTATGTTCGAGCTCTAAAACCATGTTCCAAAATAAAATTTCTTCAAACAAGTTTAACAAAAATTTAATTCAAATTAGTGAAATGCTAAAAAAAAGTTTCTTGAAAAAGAAATTATTACTTCAACCAAGTAGTTGGTAAAATATGCACAAAATCAAGCAAACATACAATCACTCATGCAAATGCAATGACAAACTAACAAAGGGAATTAAACATTGGTGTTGAGAAGAAAATAACTAACCCACGAAAGTCGGTATCAACCTCCCCACACTTAAAGATTGCACCGTCTTTGGTGCATGCGAAGATGTGCAAGTGGATGGGCTGCTATAACTGTGGAGTTCGTTCAAAAGCTTATGTGGAGTGACTTGTTGTTCACCCCATTTAGAAGTTTTCCGCTTTTCTTCTTGACGGCCATCGTGAAAGAAGAGAAAGAGGAGAAAGAGTAACCCACAAACAAAGATATGTAGACAAATAAACATGGGTGGGCTAATGCCAAAGAATAATGAGATTCTCAACTACATGGTAGCTATGACATGAAGTGAGAAAATAATATGAGCAAATGGCATATCAATAATGCGAGAAATTACAACAAGGGAGAGAGAGAGTGGGTCACGAAAGACAATATAAGTTCATATCAATGCACAAGGAATACAAGTGTTATAAAAGATTAGCATTGATCGATAAATAATATCACCCAACAATATAAACAAGTCGCTATGCACCAAAATGATGGAAGAAATATTCAACAGATGAGTAAGAAAATTTAACACCAACGGAAAAATGGTAGTCTTAGAAAAGAAAATAAAAACATGCACAAAATGAAATGCAATGAATGAAGGTATATAAATGCAATAAGTAAAAGAAAATGAAAGAGAATAAGGAGGAGAAGAAAGTGAGAAAAGAAGAAGAAGGAGTAAGAGAGGAGAGAAGAAAGAAGAAAAATAGAAAACAGGAACTGGAGTCGACACGCGCGCCTGCATCACGCGCACGCGTGAAACTGAAATAGCCATTCGACGCGTACGCGTCGCCCATGTGTACACGTGGATGGCAAAGAAGGCACACTAATGCATGAGCGTCGGTCATGCGTACGCGTGACCACTTGCGTGCTAAAGGCATGCTTCCAGCACAGTGGTAGCCCAACTTTCTGTTCAAACACTCTTTTACGCCGATTGGGAAGCCCACAAGTACGCGTCACTGATGCTTTTGCGTGGATGGACTAATTTGCAGGTGACGCGTGGGGTGGCTCGTGCTCTAGGCACCCTTCCTGCACAGTTCCAGCCTAACTTTCGGGTCATTTTTCAAGAGTGTGAAACTACACATGACGCATGTGCGTCATCGACGCTTACGCATCGTTTTCACTTTTTTTTTGCAGAATGAAGATGATGATGCAGAATTTATGAAATAACACTGATAGAAATAAAATAAAATAAAACTTAGAATAAAAATGAACGATCATACCATGGTGGGTTGTCTCACACCTAGCACTTTTAGTTAAAGTCCTTAAGTTGGACATTAGGTGAGCTCCTTGTCAGGGCGGCTTATGCTTGAACTTGTCCAGGAATCCCCACCAATGTTTGCAATTCCAATAGCCTCCGGGGTCCCAAACCTTGCTTTTGCACCCGTCTTCTTATTTATCATCACTGTTCCAATCGGGTGGCGAGCAATCTGAATTCTCACTGAAGTGACCAAACAACTTCCTAGACCCATTCAATCGAGCTCTACACCAACCTTTGCATTTCAACTTGGAGCATACAACCATATTGAACCTTGCATGACAACTCCAACCACTAACCATCTTCCTCTTACTCTTAACGCCACAAAGAGCTTTAAGTTGACCATCTGTCTCAAGTAAACCATATTCAAGTAGAATGAGAAAGCTAACAGGTATGAATTTTACCCACTTGAATGTTGTGAAGGAGGATGGCGACTTAGGGGGAGGGGTCTCCAACAATTTTGGCAAGGTGGTTTCAAGTTTCACTCCCGTGTGTTCTTTCTTGACAACTTCCACCTCTTTGCAGGCTTCTTCAATATCAACCTCTTCCTCTTGGTAGCTTTCTTCCAATTCAATCTCTTCTTCATTGCTCACCAAGGGCATGGGAGGTTGTGCTTCTTCTTCTTTAATCTCCATGTCAAGTCCAATGGGAGAGGATTCAATTGTAGATGAGGCCTCATCAATGATTGAATCCATCTCTTGATCAACCTCTTCAAAGTCTTCAACCATGATATGCCTTGGAGGTTGTACACCCTCCTCAACATCAAATTCAAACTCCGTAGAAGGAGGCTCTATGACTCGAGGTTCCCATGGAGGTTCCGCATCTCCTAAGTCTTCAACCACTTTCTCTTCCTTGATAATTTTGGCTTCCTTCACTTGTTCCAATACAAAATTAGACTCCTCCTTGATGTCGCTTAGTGTAGAGTTGTCTTTAATGATGGAACTTTCCTCTTGCTCAACCTTCACTAATTCGTCAACTGCTTTATCTTCAAGGGTCTCCCCTACCTCTACCTTTTGGGTCTCCTCTTGCTTCTCTTGAAGTATGTGTGCGTACAACTGATCCATTACATCCCTAAGACGATCCCTTCTCTCTTGTTCTGGATCAGTAGGATAATTGGGATCATGTTGCTCTTGGATTGATGGATATGGGTATTCTTACACAGAGGGTGGTGGTGGGATGGAGAGATCATTATGTGATTGAAAAGGGAGTGCACTAGAGCTTAAGGGTTGAATGTTGAGGGTATATTCGATGATCCAATCTGGGAGACGAGAGCTTGTATAGCAGAGGTCAGACCGGTAAGTGTGTTTTTCATGGTATTTTGTCTTTGGTGCATAACACTAAGAGTGTTGTTATCCAATGGAGGTTGGGGTAGATAGGAGGGTTCATTTGTTGGGAGAAGGAGCTCATAATACGAAGGTGGTTCCTCTTGATGAGGGTATGAAGATGGTGTATATTGAGGTGGTGGTTCTTGGGAGTAATTGTTTTGGAATTGGGGTGGTTTTATGTATGGTTCATATGGTTCATATGGTGGTTGGTATGGTGGATATGGGTTAGGGTCATATGAAGGTGAATGGCGAAAAGTGGCTTATGAGTAAGGTTGAGGGCTATGTTGAGGAGGGGTTTATAGGCATATGGTGGTGGTTGTTGATAATCAAAAGGGTGCTCACCATAGCCATTATTTTGGTATGCCTCTCGAAATGGCTCTTGGTCATAGTATGCTGGTGGAGGTTGTTGCCAAGAGGGTTGATCAAATCCTTGTGGCTCCTCCCAACTTTAATTATTCCATCCTTGATGCATGTTCTCATTGTAATCTCCTCTTCCTGCAACATAGTTGTAACCAAACTCATTGATAAAGGGGTGAGAGTTCATAGTAGCTAAAGAAAGTAAAAACAAAAACTAGTAAAAATAAGCAACTAATTCCTAAACTGACAAAAACTAACAAACAAGCAAAAACCAGATATTTACAATAACCAATAATAAGGCACACGTTTGTAATTTTCCGGCAACGGCGCCGTTTTGACGAGCGGAATTCTGCGTGGTCTAGAAATTAACAAATAAGTTCTCGTTGCAAGTATAGCTTCTAAACCAACAAAAATTCTTTCGTACAAAAGTTTTGGTTGTCACAGGTAACAAACCCCTAGTAAAATTGATAACCGAAGTATTCAAACCTCAAGTCGTCTCTCAAGAAATTGCAGGGAAGTGTTCTTGTTATTGGTTATGGATTTTCTGAGAAATTTTGGAATGAGGAATGGAAAATTAAATGATTATAAACTAAAGAAATAAAAATTAACAAGAAGTTTTATGTAATTAAAATAAAAAGCTTTGACTAGGAGAAGATTAATCGAAAGTTCTATCCTTGTTGGATCTTTCCAAGATCAGTTAATAATTGATTGTTGTTCCTACTTAGTTAACCCTTACCGAATAAGGGAAAGTCAAGTAGTTAAGCCAACTTCTATTCACAAATCCTAATCCTCTTCCTTAGGAAGGATTAGCGTTAGCAACTAGAGAGCTGGCCAACAACTTCTAATTACCAATTAACGCTTGAGTATTCCAACTCAAGGATCTCAAATATTAATCAACTTCAAAGCCAAGTTAAAAGTCTACTCCATTGACATGGATGCCATTTTCGCATACATGTAAAGGGAGTAGAAAGAAGACAGAATAATTTTGGAATTGAGTCGAGATAATAAGGCAAATAAAGGAATTAAATAGAAAAATACTCTTTGCATTAATAATTAAACAAAAGAAGAAGATAAACTGAAGTAATAAAATAAAAGTAGAAGAAAACTAAATTAAAGGAATATTGAACCTGGATTTGAGAAGAAGAAGAAATCCTAACCCTAAAACCTAGAGAGAGGGGAGAGCCTCTCTCTCTAAAAACTACATCTAAAATCTAAAATTATGTGAATGAGAAGTGTCTTCTTGATTTTTCCACTCTGTAGCCTCTAATTTGTATTTCTGGGCCGAAAACTCGGTCAAAAATAGCCCAGAAATCGCCGATTTCTGGCTTGCTGAATTTTCGCAGATGCACACGTGCGCATGATGAACGCGTGCGCATCACTTATCTGCAGGGAAAATATAGTAAATTATATATCATTTCGAAGCCCCGGATGTTAGCTTTCCAACGCAACTGGAACCGCCTCATTCGGACCTCTGTAGCTCAAGTTATGATCGATTTAGTATGAAGAGGTCAGACTTGACAGCTCAGCAATTCCTTCAATTTCCTGTATTCCTTCTACTTTTGCATGCTTCTTTTCCATCTTTTAACCCATTCCTACCCTGTAAACCCTGAAAACACTTAACACACATATCACTGCATCGAATGGTAATAAGAGAGGATTAAAGCTAGCAAATTTAAGGCTAGAGAAGCATGTTTTCAATCATAGCACAAAATCAGGAAGGAAAATGTAAAACATGTGATTTCTATGAATAAGTGTGAGAATAATGGATAAAATCCACTAAATTAAGCACAAGATAAACCGTAAAATAGGGATTTATCACTTGGTAATTGGAACTAGGAATTAAATTGAGTTTAATTTCCTTCAAAGCTTCCACCAAAAGCTTCATCGTTCTCTCTCTTCTCTCTCCTCTCTCTTGTCTTTCAGTTACATCCATAAGAGGAAAAAGAAGATAAAAGTTATCAGAAGAAAAATTAAAGTAACAGAGAAGCCTAAGGAAGAAAGGCTATGAAGAAGGAAGATCTGAAGTAAGACAGGGCAAAATCTTTGCCATTGAAGGAAAGATCTTTGAAGATGGCTTCAAGATCTTGATACCCAGAAAAGAAAGGATCTGTTTCGGTCAGAGAAGATCTCAGTTGCAAAAGTTCATTTCTATTTTTGTTTATCAGAGAAGGAAGTTAGCCTCCGAAGCTACGGATAGGAAGAAGCAAAAATGGAAGGAAAGAAGCACTCCTGGGTCAGAGATTCATCAAGTGTTAAAGTTCTTTTTTTGGAGCCAAAGTCAAGATCAGGGGCTCAGATTGAAGAAGCTTGATGAAAAGGGTTGAGAGAGGTACATGCATGTTGGTTTTTGGTTTTTCTTCTCTCTTCTCTTTGTCCGAACCGCTGCTGTTTTTTGGTTGGAGAAGAAGTTGCTTGGTTGAACAGGTTTCAACCTTGGAAGCTTCCCCTTCTATATTAAGGGTGAACGGCCAAGGATTGAGATCAAGGAGAGAAAGTGTAAAGCATAGAGTTCTCATAGCTACCCAAACTTCCTGAGTTCTTCTCCTTCAAAGATGTTCATTTTGTTTTCTTTTTCTTAGTATTGTCTGTCTGAGTCTCATGGTAAAAGGCAAACATGGTGAGGTTTGTAAGAAAAAGCCAGTGAGAGAAAAAATCGAGTGAGCAATATTAGAGAAAAAGCTATAGATCTCTCAGAGTTTCTTTGTACATTTGTATGTTGTGTTTCATGATCCTGTGAGGATTCCCTTACAAGTTGGGTTAGCACTTTGCGGTTGAAAGTTTGGTAGAAGTCCAACTCAAGTTCAGATTTGGGGATAGAATCTGGATTTGTCCCAGATAGGATTAGGTAGATCCTAGGGAAGAATTGGTGTTTGTTATCTGATGATTATAGTGAAATTTCGTCACTGTTCTGATGGAGACTAGATGTTGGCTGCATTGCACTTACAGCTGAACCAGGATACATCTGGGTGTGATTCTCTCTTTCTCTTCTACTCCTATTCTGTTTCTGTTGCATTGGAGACGAAAATGAAAAATATCTCCTAACCTGTTACGAGACAAAAAGAAAAAGTCTCTTGACTTGTTATGAGACAAAAGCAGAAATATTTTCTGAAGTTTCTTTGAAAAAGCAGAAATTAATCTTTAGCAAAAAGGGACTAAGATTCAACCTCCTTCTCTTAGCCACTGATTACCATCAAATACTATTCTTTTTTCTACGCATACAAATACTTCTTTATTATAAAATTAACCAAATTATATATTTCAAAAAATTTTAAAATATTATTAACAATTAATTTGTCATGTTTTATTCTTATCATTTTAAATAAAATTTCAGTTTTACCCTTAGAATTATTTGTTTATTATTAATATTTGGTCAATTTTCTTTTACTAATTTTACCACTATATAAATCATATTATCAACATCATCTTCCTGTCTTCACTCCCTCAGTGTTACCTAGAGCCATAGTATCATTTTAATGAAAAATGCTATTTGTACAACAAAATTCAGTCTTTGGTTAGCTTTTAATATTATTTAATTATTTTTTAATTAAAACGTATTCCTATTTTTTAGATACACATTTATAATTAAGATTAATTTAAATTTTAAAAACTAAAATTTCTCTAACTTCCTACCCACTTCATAGTTAGTTATTATTTCCTTCTTTTACGTTCATTCTCTCTCTATAACACGATTTTCTTCTTTTTTTTTTTTATTCGTCTATTTCGTTCTCCGCTTCTTTCTTATAGTGTTCATAATTTCTTTTTTAATTGTAACACATCTAAACTTATTAACTTATACAGAAAATATTTTTGAAACACATCCAAAATCATAAATCTAAAATTTAAATTTAAACATTAATAAACAATTGTAACACATCTAAAATTATGAAGTGATACACAAAATATTTGTAAAACACATTCAAAATCATAAATAAAAAATTTAAACTCTTGTAGTGGCCGTAATTGCATATATAACAGTGTTGATAATTTGAGGATTGTGGTTCTTTAAGTTGTTCTTCTACTTAAACCATTGTCTAATGCAAATTAGGATGTTTTACATGGCATGCAAAATCAATGTGATTGAATAACTAAATACATACGGTTAACTATGAATCACTTTCTCTTAAACACATCCAAAATACCCGAGGTCCACTTCCGACGAAGAAGGATTAGCGACGCTAACGCGAGGAGTAGGACGAAGCGAGGCTGCGGATTGAGCGGCGAGGAGGAAGGTGATGCCAAGGACGAGCGAGGCGGCGAAGCGGAAGAACGATATTGGGGATGACGTGACGGTGCCGAGAAGGATGGCGGCGTGGACGAATAATCACACGAACAAATTAAAATTAAAATCTTCAATTTTACTGAATTTATATTTTTGAAAGTGTATTTAAATGATAATATGCTAATAATTAAAAGTAATAAAATTGAAACAATAATTTTAAATTTTAATTTTATCTAATTTGTATTTTAAATGTGTTAATGTTTATTCAATTTAAAAAAAATACTAAATTTATTTAAATGTGTTTGTTCTATTTTATTTTTTTAATTATTGTCTATATCATTTTTAAAGGATATCTAATTGAATTGAATAGTTAAATCTCACGTTCACCATCACCCCACCGTGACGCGCTTCCAGAGCTCACCGTGAAGAACGAGCAACCTCGCGCCACCAAGGACCTTTGTAAATAGAGTTGGAAGAGTCGGCCGCCGTGGTCCTTTGTTTAAGTCCGCGATTGCTTTCTTTGTTGCGACAAAGAGCTTTGTGGATTTGTTTGTTGCGGCAACCGGCAAGTGGGGGCGACAGAGGTATGGATTGTGGCATTGGTGAAAGTAATAGTGTGTTATGTCTTACTTTTGGAGCTTTTTATTATTAGAATAGATAGAAAATCCTCAATTGAATATGAATATGACATGATTTGAAATTCATGAATATTTGTACCTCTTTTAGTTTTAACATGAGATGTGGGCCTCATAATCTCTATCAACATTTTTTTTTCTTTATTTTTCTTCTCTATATCTTTTGTTTGGTGTACAACACCAAAAATGAATTTGTATCCCAAGATTGTAAAAGACTAAAAATAAAAGGTCTATAAAATTCAGGCTTGTAGTAGAAATAAAATAATCATGTAAATAAAAGGTCTATAAATACAATGAACTGGGATGGCAAATGTCATGATCATCACTGTATAAACACAAAGAATGTGATCATTCTCTCTATATTTCTTAAAGAACATTTCTCTCTCTCTACAACTAAATTATAGATACAAAAAGTAGAGGGAAAAGAATGGATTATCTCTTTGGAACAGCATTGTCACTTGGCAGTTCTTCTCTTGGCATCAATAGGAACTGGCTTTTTGGGCAAGCTAGATGCTTTCCTTGATGGCGAAGGAGATAATGTTGGTCTGTTAACACAAGAGTTAGACATAATAGTAAGTGCAAGGGAAATTTGTTCCTAAAATCAAATCTAAAACAACTAATTAAGTACCTCAACTTTAAAGTTTAAGGTGAATTGCACCAACATCCTCAATTTTTTCTATTGATTTTTGCCAATTGGAAAGATTTTTATTTACCAAGTTAGATATTTTATCTTTTCACCAGCTTTATATATAAAAAAAGGCATCCTAGTGCACAAGCATCTTGCCTTAACGCAAGGGCAAGGTGTAATATACGCAGCCTAACCTGATAATTACCTCAGTGGCTGTTTCCACAACTTACCCGTGACTTTGAGATCACACGAAGACAACTCAACTAATATTATATATAGAATTATATTTTCAAAAGGTAGTTTAGATCTTCAGTTGATAACATTAGAACTAGAGTCACTTAATTGGTTAATATCCCTGAGAAAAACAGAAGCAAGATATAGGAAAGTGCAACCCAAATGAGTACCTGGTGGTTTCTCTGCTCCTGACTACTCGTGCTGAAGCTGATTTCTTTAATTTATCAGGTACTGCTCCACCTGTTACTGTTGCTGGTGGTGGTGGTGTTTTAGACACATTTGCTTGCCAATTCATGTCTAACAGATCTGGACTCTCACTAGGTGTAAACCCAGTCTCTTCAGAGTCATATATACTGGGACTTAACATCACTGGGGAATGTTATAGGAAAGGCAACCCAAATGAGTACCTGGTGGTTTCTCTGCTCCTGACTACTCGTGCTGAAGCTGATTTCTTTAATTTATCAGGTACTGCTCCACCTGTTACTGTTGCTGGTGGTGGTGGTGTTTTAGACACATTTGCTTGCCAATTCATGTCTAACAGATCTGGACTCTCACTAGGTGTAAACCCAGTCTCTTCAGAGTCATATTGAATGATCTGTTTCTCAAGAAAATGTTCTAAGCTACTTATATATCAGATACATTATTATTATTATTATTATTCAAGAACATTTTAGCCTCTAGCCTCTATATATTATAGGAGAACAAAACTATAAATAAAGAATTGTAAAATTATGTAAAAAATTACTCACAAAGAGTACATTTAATTGAAAGTGAAAACTTATCCTGAGACAAAATTAAAACAAAATAAACCTTCGATGACTATTTTTAAAACTTTTAACTATTATTGAAAGACAAAAAATGTATTTATTCTACAAATTTATTTAATCTTTGCAAAATGACCTTGTAAAATACTAAATAGTGAAAGAGTTGGGATGGATAAATAAAGTCGAGCTTTTAAGGAGCAAGACTCAAATTACCATATTAATTGTTAACGATAAAATTGTATTTTCAAAATTTTTTTGACAAAATTCTTCCAAAAGGCTTTAGAATTGTAAGTAGATGATAATTACAAATTTGGATAAAGTATATTTTTTTTTCTCTGAAATTCGTTTAAAATTTTAGGAATACTCTAAGTTTTAGTTTGTTTCACCTTTATCCTTAAAGTTTTTAAATTTGAATCAAATATATCGTTGACAATAAAATTGTATAAAAGATAATTTACTCAAATATTAATCATTAAAGTATTATATAATCTCAACCAATAATATATTTAAAAAATAGGAGTATAATTAAAATTTTTACACATTGTTCATAACTTGCAAATGATGTGACTATACTATTAATTTTATTTCGATAAAATGTCTCTTTGGTAAACACTTGAACACCACGTTTATGAAAATCATTATCCTCATTCCTGTCATTATTATTATTATTATTATTCAAAGCTGTGTTATGTCCAACAATCTATATATTATAGGAGAACAAAACTATAAATAAAGAATTGTAAAATTATGTAAAAAATTACTCACAAAGAGTACATTTAATTGAAAGTGAAAACTTATACTGAGACAAAATTAAAACAAAATAAACCTTCGATGACTATTTTTAAAACTTTTAACTATTATTGAAAGACAAAAAATGTATTTATTCTACAAATTTATTTAATCTTTGCAAAATGACCTTGTAAAATACTAAATAGTGAAAGAGTTGGGATGGATAAATAAAGCTGAGCTTTTAAGGAGCAAGATTTAAATTACTATATTAATTATTAACGATAAAATCGTATTTTAGAGATTTTTTTACGTAATTCTACCAAAAGGCTTTAGAAATGTAAGTAGATGATAATTACAAATTTGGATAAAGTATATTTTTTTTTCTCTGAAATTCGTTTAAAATTTTAGGAATACTCTAAGTTTTAGTTTGTTTCACCTTTATCCTTAAAGTTTTTAAATTTGAATCAAATATATCGTTGACAATAAAATTGTATAAAAGATAATTTACTCAAATATTAATCATTAAAGTATTATATAATCTCAACCAATAATATATTTAAAAAATAGGAGTATAATTAAAATTTTTACACATTGTTCATAACTTGCAAATGATGTGACTATACTATTAATTTTATTTCGATAAAATGTCTCTTTGGTAAACACTTGAACACCACGTTTATGAAAATCATTATCCTCATTCCTGTCATTATTATTATTATTATTATTCAAAGCTGTGTTATGTCCAACAATCTATATATTATAGGAGAACAAAACTATAAATAAAGAATTGTAAAATTATGTAAAAAATTACTCACAAAGAGTACATTTAATTGAAAGTGAAAACTTCCACGTGTCTTGGCAATCAAGGCTACGCCTTTTCGACAGTGATGATTCCATTTTCTGATCCTGTAATTCCATTTCCATTTTGGACATGCATGAAAAAATCACCTTTTTTCTTTTGGTAGAAATATATGCAAAATACTGTGCTATGTCTATATTTGGACACCTTGAATGATCTGCTAATTATTTCTCAAGAAAATGTTCTAAGCTACTTATATATCAGATACATTATTATTATTATTATTATTCAAGAACATTTTAGCCTCTTAGGGCTTGATTGGTTTGTAAAAACATTTTCTATTTTCATGATTTTGTGAAGAAAAAGTGAAAAGAAATGAAAACAAAAAATAAGTTTATTATTTTCACTTTTTCTTGATAAAACTCTGAAATGAATAAAAAAAAACTTAATAGAGCAAAAAAATCCCCACAAAATGAAAACAGAAACTCTTTTCACTAATCAAACAGGCCTACTAAAGATTTCTCTGTTTTGATGCAAATCATGTGTCTAGTTTTTGGTAGTAACCACCTCAAAACTTAGACCATTACGTTCAGATATGACTAATGTTCCAAATTATTTTCCAGGAGTTATGGTAAATTATTAACAATATTCATACCTCCAAGCTACTAGCAGAATCATCTCTGGGTATCTTGCGACTTCCGGACTTAGAACTAACTGTAGTAGAAGACAATTGAGATTTCAACACTGGCAAATCAGACTTGCTACTTGGAGGATGTTGAAACTGTTCTGCTTCTTCATCCTTCTGTGCTAAGGCTGCCTTCAAATTAGCAATCTGGCAAATAAGGCAGTAGTAACATTGAGATGCATGATTTGCAGATACATTTGATATAAGCACATCAAAAGTTGAAGAAAAATGGAAGAACCTGTTCTTTAAGCTCTTTCACATCTGCACTATCTTTGTTAACTTTGGCAGCACCAAGTTCAATAGTGGATACCCTTTCGGCGAACTTCAACGTACTAATTGATTCTACAAGAGCATCTTGCTCCGGAGCAATATGAACAAACATTAGAGTTTTTGCTTGCCCTCCTGATATATACACATAAATATGGAGAATCAGCTTCATGATACCTTAAGGAGGATATAAATACAATAGTACCTTAGTAGTTAAGCAAGTGACTACATGGAATCAGAGACAGAATCATACCTAGAGAATCTTGAAGTAGCTGAGTAAGTTTACTGTTCCTGTATGGAATATGTTGTTGCTTTTGGGCAAGAGAAGATATAACATCTCCCAAAGCAGCAAGTGACTTGTTGATATGTTGAGCCTCCTTCAGTCTGTCTCCTGTGACCTCAGATTTATCAACCCTTTCACTTCCAGCCAGGTCAACTAAATGAATAGAACCACGAATTGTTTTTCCGGAGGTAAGGTCCTTTCCATGAACATGAACTGTAAGGCAGCTGCAATTATACCATTACAAGTATCAATTGTTGTTATGAAATTGTGGAAAAACATTCATGAGAGAGATAAAAAAATGACCAAAATGTGTTACAAGTCTACCCCATGAATGCTTTATAGAGTTGTTGTTGACCAAGATTATTTTGTTTTGTCTAGTATTATTGAAGCTTAATATGTACCTGTGAGAACGACTACTGCGATCATTCATCGCAGTAGCACTAACAGCGCGATTCTTAAATCCCAGGTCCATTAGACTTAAGACATCTGCAGTCGATTGAACCGGAACAAGATTTGCATCTGGCACGTTAATCCCATTCAGAGAACTGTTACGGATTTCTAATGTATGAAATTGTTAAGGATCACATAGAAGAAGAAGACAATCATTAATAGATCCAGCACACACAAAATAAAGAAAAGAAAAGACTAGTTAGCACAGAAAAGGATATCTTTTTTGAACACCATCTGTTGATAGGAGGTCTCTAACTGTCTCATTATAGATCTCAAGCATTTGAACTCTGATGTCATAGTGAATGGTGTCTTTCCTTTGTTCTGAGATAAGGAAAAGATCTCGAAGCGCCCGGTAGTTAACACCTACTGTTTCTTCAGTGGGATTGTTTGGTCCAGACTACATGATTATATGCATGCATTCAGTCAGTTACAACAATTGCACAAATTAAATGGCAAAAGAGAAATATTATTTGAATTTAGTGAACAAACAAAATATCGCACCATTGTGTGTGTTTTTCCTGAACCTGTCTGACCGTAGGCGAATATGCAGACATTGTAGCCATCCAGAACTGAACGTATCAGAGGTTGAGTATCGGCAAAAACCTCCGCTGCAAGCAAACAAAATGAACGACCAATGAAACAAACATATTGAGTAGCAATGATTTGAAACTTTGAAGGAAGGCAAAGAATGAAGACCAACCTTGAGTCACATTAGGACCGAAACATCTATTGAAAGTAAATGTCTTCTTCCCATCTTTCCCATTCTTGGAAGGTATTATGAGTGAGATGCTACCTTCATCTATGTTACTCACACTGGTTTGATTATGATGGCAAGGCCTAACTCTGCAGTATACCCTGATATTTCCTATCATCATATAAAACCTTGGCCATTTAGTAGTAGGTACTAACTTTGTGGAAACTCAGGAAACAAGTAACTGAAGAGAAAAATTGCAACGAGATAATGATCATTTGATTTTTACCTTTTAGGTCTTGCACTTGATTGTATAGCTTGCGGTTTTCTTCAAGAATTCGCTGATATCCTGAAGCAGCAGAAGCTATGCTATGCAGCTGCTTACCTATTAATGATAGGTAGTAATTAAATAAATTATTATATATAGATATTCAGGTGCAAATAAATGGATAAATTTTTCTAGGCAGCATATTTACCTAGATGAATTATCTCTTCCTGGTGTTTCTTTTGCAGAAATTCCATTCCTGTTTTTGTTTGATATACCATACTTTTCAACTCCTGAAGAAACACCAAGTTCATTACATATTCTTGGACTTATGATTACATTTTTGCTATGAGTTCACGATTAGTTACTTACCTGAATGCTTTCCTTATGCTGTTCAACTAACTGTTGCTGCTTCAGAAGTTGGATTCTTTCCTTTTCCTGTTGAGATAATAGTTGCTGCTTCAAAAGGTTGATTCTTTCATTTTTCTGTTGTTGAACTAACTGATGTTCCTCCAAAAGCTGCATTCTTTCATTTTCCAGTTGAGCTAATTGTTGCTGCTTCAGAAGCTCGCTTCTTTCTTTTTCCTGTTGAACTATCTGTTGTTGCTTCGTAAGTTCGACTCTTTCATTTTCCAGTTGAGCTAACTGCTGTTGCTTCCAAACCTCACTTCTTTCACTTTCTTGTTGAACTAGTTGTTGCTGCTTCAAAAGATCGTTTCTTTTGTTTTCTAGTTGAGCCAACTCTTGTTGCTTCAAAAGCATGCTTCTTTCGTTTTCCTGTTGAATTAATTGTTGCTGCTTCAAAAGCTCACTTCTTTTGTTTTCAATTTGAGCTAAAAGTTGCTGCTTCAAAATCTTGTTTTTTTCATTTTCCTGTTCAACTAAATCTTGTTGCTTGGGAAACTCGCTACTTTCCTTTCGCTGTTGATCTAACTCTAGCTGCTTCAAATGCTTGCTGCTTCGTTCTTCACCGGCATTGTACTTCACATTATCACATTTCTCTTGTTTAGCCTCCACATCTTCATTGTCAACCATCTTAATAATTGATCAGATGAAAAGTAAGTCACATTATAGCATTCATGATGCAAAGCTATTTCTGGAGAAATTGCAATTGAAATTGTGGAATCTAAAGTTTACCTCTTCGTCATCAGAAGCAGGCTTTAAACCCGAATTATGTGCTTCAGATGATGGCTTATATTCTTGAGTTATTTTGTTCTGTTGTGATTAAAGTTTCAAGATAAAGTCAGTTAAGATCATAAGTATGAATCTTTAGAGCAGTGCATGATGTTGCACTTAGTAAATTGAAATCCAAAGTGAAACACACCGTTTCTTGTTGGATTAGCATGCGATTTTGAAACTCCTCCATGACTTTGCCAAGAAAGGACTCAATCAACTGTTATTATAGCAAAAGCCATTACCCCTTTAGTTACATGAGGGAATAAAAGTACACCAGATACAAAAAACAAAAATAACTAAATTAGTTTTATGCAAAGCAAAAACCTTACCGCGGGAATATCTTCTTGCTTCTTATCGCGAAAGAATTCATGAACTAGTGTATTCAAGGAAGACATGGGATCCTGCAGATACCAAACCCAAAACAAAAAATACACATTGAAAATGAGTTATACAACATATGTATTTGTACACAAATACATGATGATTGATTTTAATGGTTAACTTTAGTACACAAAAAGCATTTTTGTATAACTATATATAAACCATATGGCAAAACCCAAAAAGATTATAAACCAGAAAGGTGTCTAACCTCTTCGCAGTGCTCGTGGCTAGGATCACTATTGGCACTTGAGAAAGACTCCTTGAGTGGTTCTGGGTCCTTACTCATAACTGGTTTAATAAGATTAGAAGCTCTTACATTCCCACCATATCTCCATAAACCATTGGTTATCAATTTCCCTTCATTGTATGACTTGAGTGCTAGAATACAATTTACTACCCTAGAAGATATCCCTCCCTGTACATACATACAAAAAAAGTTAAAAGCAGAATGGAGATTTCATTCTAAAAACAATGCCGGAAAGAAATAACGTGTGGATAAAAGAAGGTTCTGTTCTGGTATGTGTTTGCAATTTTGGGAGTACTGACTAAATGTTAAATACTTTCGTGTATCATTTCTTTTTTAATAATAATAATAAAAAAAAGTAATAATCACCTGTTCCAAATCAGAAGTTTCAAAAGTGGGAAGCCCCAATCTCTCAAGAGCAACAAGAAAGTTCCTCACATTTTCAAAGTATTGATACACAGATAGTGCTTTCCCATCAGGAAGAACATCAGCATCACTGGGGGCTTCAACCACCTAATAAACCAATTCAACTCCAACAGTTAGTCGTGATAATCAACAAGAACAATGTGAAACCAGATGAGCATAGAAAACAGAATAGAATAAACATACCTTGGGTACGGCACCAGGTTGGATTTTGTTAAGAGCACTGCAGAGGATGATCCCATTGCGCAACGCAGCCATGAAATCTTCTTCGGAAGGCTCAGCCGGCAAGTCCCTACCACCAACCGTTCCAACCATATTTCGCAGCCACTTGGCAGCTTCATTTCTTCTTAAGGCTGCAATAGTAGACACACTTTCTATGTTACAACTTGTTTTCGTATAATTCTGTTATTTTCTAACGAGTAACGACTATCAAATCTCATAAAATTTTTGTTGTGACCAATTTTGGAGTCTAACATAACAAGTAGCTTGTGTATTCTATTGCTAAGACAAAGAAAGAAAAATGGAGACCCGTTAAAGTTTAAGAAATACAGGAAATAAAAAAAATTTGTCTTCGAGACGAAAAAGTTGTGTCTGAAAAGAATACAACTTTTTCAACAAATCATTCGTCATCCCTAGTTGGCAAAAAATGTTTCAAAAATCTTGATATTCAATATAGCCAAACAGGAACACAACATTATGCATTTAAGAAATGTAGAGCCAAATAATAATAATAAAGTTAGAAAATGATGGTTGAATTACAAGCTTCTTTGGCCTTCCTTGATGCGAAGTGAGTGTCGCTTAATCTTTCGTCTAATCTTTGGTCTAATCTTTCGTCATACTTATGAAGAACATTTTCAACCATGGAGATAACGTTTAATGGAAATGCTGCCATCACTATGCCTTAACCATCACCAACATTATATGTCCCAAGCCTTTGATTAAAAGAATAATCCTCAGTCTTGGGAGTGTGAAAGAACAATTACGTATGAACAGTTTAGATTATTACGGGACGAGATTCTGCTTCTGCATGAAACTACGTTTAAAAATAAATCTTTTAAGAAAGTGAAAGAGAGAGACGAAAGATCTTTGAAATTCTAGTTTTCTCTCACTTTCTTTGTTGTCATTGTTTGACCTCTCTCTCTGTCTCTCTCTCTTTTTCTTGTTCGTGTTTTGACTGTTTACTAATATTGACATGAAATCGTTACGACCAAAAGCTGGCTCCGAACCTCTCGCCCATTCGCTCTGGCGCTTTATACATTCCTGGGTGACAAAACCAAACACCCTATATTTATATATTATATTTTTTTCTTTGCAAAAATTATGCTAATAAATGTGATTTATTTATTTAAATTGATTATACATTTTTTTTCAGGAATTAATATTTTTTTTATCAAACAAACAGTCAAAAACGTAATGGATGAATGAAAGTTAAAGAGGAGAAAAGAAAAATACTAGTTTTGTTAAAAAAAAGTTTGGTTTTCTTTCGATTTTTTTTATTATATTTTTTTTGAGTGAATATTCATTTCGGGCTCTAACTATTTGTTCAAAATTAAAGTTTACTTTAATCATTCTAAAATATCACATTAATTTCTATCCATAAAAATAATTAATCAAATTACCCCTTTAAACTAGTTATAATACAATAACTTACTACCATGTCAGATATTAAGTATCATGTGAAAATAATTTTTGAAAATTATCTCTACATAATACTCATATATGACACATTAATCAATTATCGTTTTGCAATTGATTAAAGAATATAATTTGACAAATTACTTTGATATCATTCTAAATTAATTTCTATCCATAAAAATAATTAATCAAATTACCCCTTTAAACTAGTTATAATACAATAACTTACTACCATGTCAGATATTAAGTATCATGTGAAAATAATTTTTGAAAATTATCTCTACATAATACCATAATACTACACATTAATCAATTATCGTTTTGCAATTGATTAAAGAATATAATTTGACAAATTACTTTGAT
>NC_029793.2:34600842-34607581 GCF_000816755.2 Arachis ipaensis | reverse complement strand
TTTATTATTTTCTTTATTTATTTAACTTTTTTGTTTTTTGTTTATTATTTATTTTGCACACATATATATACTACAAGCTATGTGAGAGAGCTTATTTTCGAAAACAAAGATGGTTCTTCCTTTCAATCATAAAACTCTGTTTTAACTTTTGTGTTGTAAATATTATTTTAAAATTGTTCGTTAATTAAAAATTAATTGTTATTTTTTTATTTTTTTGTAACATTTTGAGAACAAATATTATGTTAGTTAATTTTATTAATGATAAGAATTTAAAAGAAGATTGTGAAAAATTGTGTTATAATTTGACTTTTTTTATTTTTGATTAAATTATGATTAAATTTTTACTTATATTTTTTATTAGATTAATTTTACTTTTTTTTGGGGGTAAAATTAAGGGACCTTAGCCTAGAAAAAGACAAAACATAGCAAAAAGTTAAAGGAGGATCAAACATCAAAATCTCCCTTTGTCTATCAATAAACAATAACTTAATTAGCTCTTCGTATGGTGAATCCAAAAAGATAAATCTACTTTGTCGTTTCACGCTTTCTCCAGCCAACGAACGGACGCATATGTTGGCTTCCCTGCTCGTGTACAAGAATTCTAGCTCCCAAGGTCTCTTCTTAACGTACTAATCTCCTTGATCACTGTGCTATGGTAACTTGTTTCACTTTTATCTGTAATTATAAACTTCAACTACTTGTATCATTCTCATTCTCAGATCTGCCGCCAATCTTAGCCCAAGAAGCACCCCCACATCTCTACTTGTGCTAGCGTACAAAACTCCATTTCTGCCATGAATCCCCCAATCCACTCTCCCTCTGAAGTTCGTAGCAAGCCATCACATCCAGATTTCCTGCTTCCATCATGTACTACACTATTAGTATTAAGTTTTACCCAACCTAATGGAAGATTTTTTTCATCTAGTGCTTCTCGTCCTTATCTTCACCAGGTTAGCAAATAGGTATCTTTTTTCAAAAGTCCTTTTGTAATTCGCAACACATTCCTTCACAATTGATACCGAATTTGTCAGACTTTTGAATGAGGGGTTGTGAACCTCCTGGTTTCGCCATCTCCATAACCACCAACAAGCCACCATGAGCACATATTTCCATTCAAGCTGCTAATTATTCCCCAATTCCTGATTTAAATAGAATTGTAGCCAGCTTTGCAGGGAGGTGGTAACGAAAGAAGCTATAACGCTTGGTTGGACGATTTCGGTCCATAGCATCGCTACTCCTGGATAGTCCCTTAAAGCATGGAGTATTGTCTCCTCGATACCACTGCACTTGTGTCAATAAGGAGGAGACACGATCATCTTGGATCTTCTACTAGCAGTAAATAGATTGTTGTTACCGCCTCAACCTTAGCAGGATCCACAGCTATCCCTTGCTGACTCACCACATGTCCCGAAAATTTCACCTCATTCTTCCAGAATTTGCATTTAGGGAGTTTAGCGTACACTTTTCTTTCCTTTAGAATTTGCTTTCGCATGTTCTTCTTCGGTTCTGGAATAAATTAGGATGTCATCAATGAAGGCGATGACAAATTTGTCCAAGAAAAGACAGAAGATCCGATTCATGTAGTCCATAAACACCGCCGGGGCATTGGTTAACCCAAATGACATTATCGTGTACTTATAGTGGCCGTAGCGGGTTCTAAAAATAGTTTTCTATCTTTGTTTCTTACTCTTATCTAGTGATAACCAGACCTCAATTCAATCTTAAAAAATACTCTAGCTCCCTGCAATTGGTCCATTAGATCATCGATTCTTGGTAATGGATATTTATTTTTCATAGTGACTTTGTTCAATTGCCGGTAATCTACGCACAAACGCATACTCCCATCCTTTTTATTCACTAGTAACATTGGTGTTCCCCACGGAGAAACACTTGGACGAGTGAAGTTTTTACCCATCAATTCCTCCATTTGAGCCTTAAGCTTAGCCAGCGCCAACAACGACATTCGATAGGGTGCAATCAAGATTGGCCCCGCCCCAGGCACCAACTCCATCGCGAACTCTATTTCTCGAGAAGGAGGGAATTCAGGAATATCTTTCGAAAATACTTCTGGAAATTCATTTACAACTGGAATCTGACTCAAACTTTGCTCCTCACCTGATACATTTGCGGCTAACAACATAATACCATGACATTCACTTCCACCATAGCTCACCACAATAAAGTTCAAATAGTATCCCTTTGCCACCACCAGTCCTTTTGACCCTTCCGGCATGAATTGCAACGATCGTTTAGAACAATCAAGCAGAACGCGATTCTTTGATAACCAATCCAATCCCAAGATGAGATCGAGACCAGTCATAAGCAAACAAATTAAATCATGGACAAAATCACGTTGTTTAATTCGGAACGGAATTCGCTAACAGCCTAGCCTAGTCACAATAGCTTCAGAGGTAGCAGTATGCACTTCTAAGTCGTAGGCCAACATAACTATTTTCAACCCTAGCTCACTAGCATTCTCAAATGCTATAAATGAGTGTGATGCTCCAGTATCAAATAATGCAATTAAAGTTTTACTAGCCATTTCGCAATTATCTTGGATCAGTGTGTCGGATCTCTTTGCGCCATCAGTAAACATAGTGAACACCCTTCCTTATTGCGGAGCTCTCCCGACATCATACTTTTTCTTTTCAGGGCAAGTCCAAGACATATGTCCAGCTCCACCACAAAAATAACACACACCCACTCCAGCTCGGCACGAAGTTCCTGGATGGTAATTCCCGCACCTCGGGTAAGTCATCTCGTTCTATGGCTGCTTTCCAAACCTTTTTCCTTGATGATTATTAGCATTGAACCTCCGAAGGTTGTTCTGGTTCTATTTTTGTTGTGGGACATATCCTCCACGCTTAAAGGCCCTACCTCTTGGTGCACAGTTTCTCCCTTGATTCCTCTAAAAAGGTACTATGTGACTCTCTTTCTCAATTGCTGCCTTCCTCACAGATTCTTCAGCGACTCGGCTCTTATTCAGCAGTTTTGAGAAAATCCTAATCTCTATTGGCCCAACTGAGTTCAAAATGTCACTCCGGAGTCCTCCCTTGTATTTAATACATTTTCATTCTTCAAAGTCTCCCGGAGCGCCTTGGCAAATTTTGGAAAATCGACACAATTCTTCAAACTTATTTGTATACTCAGCTACAGACATTTGACCCTGCTTCAATTGGAGTGATTCAAGTTCCTTAGCTGTTCTGACCGAATTGGTATTTTCTATAAATTCACTCAGAAACACATCCCAGGATATCACAACATTGTCTGGTTGTAGAATATGTTGCGTTCTTTCCCACCAGTATTGAGCTTCACCCATTAACCGGTAAGTTGGGAACTCCACATATTGATCTTCAAAAACCTGATGTGCTTGTAAAGCCCTCTCCATTGCCTGAAACCAATTGTCGACCTCAGTGGGATTCGTAGTCCCTCTAAATGTTGGGGGATGCACTTCAGGAAAGTGGCGAACATCATCAGCCCATCTTCACCATTACCGCCATTACCATTATTCATCTTATTTCTTAGCACCTTAATTGTCGCCTGCATGGCCGCAGCCATGTTTTCCAGAGCATCCATGAATTTTATCGGGTTAATCGTCGTCATTCCAGGTTTGTATTACTTGTTCTGACTCTCCCTCAGCCGCGACTGTGTCCACGAGTCGCCATCTGGTCCCTGTTCACACCAAAGAAGTGATATCAAGGTGATCAGTCTCAATATCTCAAGTCTAGTGCTTCAAAGTCCCAAATGCATGCTCATAAAAATTCATGCCACATATGTCAGTTAGATAACCTAATTTAGCATGTACAGACACCCAGAGTATGCCCAAAAGTATAATTAGTCTGTCCCTCAAGCTCTATAGGAACAAACCACTCTAATACCATAATGTAATACCCTACCACACAGAGCTTTACTCTTAAGCCGTAAAACAGAGGTGGTGTAGTATTACGACCTTTAAAATGAAATATATACATAATAGTAGTTGAAAAAATTTAATAATCGAGGAGGTCTTTAAGGAAAGCTTAAACAAAGTCGTGAAAAGAAAAGCGCAACGCTCATGTAACAGAAACTTGCGTACAAAGAAAAGTATATATATATATAAAATAAGAGCAGAATGTCAAAAGATATATAATACCAAGCTCTGGGCTCAACCTGCAAAGCCAAGGCCGGCTGGAAAATATTTACATAAATATAGCCTCTAAGAGGATCATATTCAAAATATATATATTTATACACAGAGAATTATCTAGACATATATACACATAGCAAAATATCAAAAGCCAATCATCACCACTTCGCTTGCAGAGTAAATCCAAACGCCTAACGAGCTACCTCTCGACCTGCATCTGAAAATGACAACATATGTATGGAATGAGAATCGGAAGTTCTCATCATGGTAATGGTGCCTACATACATAATACATAAGGTCCCAGAAAAGCCAGAGGCAATCTTAGAACTCCGACACTCAAATTTAAAACTTAGAGTTTTAATTTAAAACCATGACAAGGTAAATTATCTAGGGCACTTAGGTTCTAACCCAATTTCTAACTTAACCCCTCAATTTTCACTTTTCTCCAACCCTCCAAAATTCCGGTGGAATTACCTTCATCACTCCAACGCTAGACAAGGGGTAACTCAGTTGTACATACATACAATACAGGCAAAGAAAACATAGATATATAACAGATACAACAAATGGAACATATAGCGATTATGCATAGATGATTAAGTAGGAAATTCCAAGTAAATGCAAGCACAAACAAAACAGACAAATGTATATGATGTATGCCTGATCCATGACTGATGAGTCTCATTCGTCGGTTATAAAGCCAAACCCGACATGTCTAGTAGCTAACCCTGGATAGTCCCTCCGTACGCGCATCCCCAAGAGTCTATGCATAACTTTTACAATTAATCATCAAATTCAGCTCATTGGGGGAATTTTCGGAGAGTCAAAGTACCCGACCACAGCTTGCAATGTAGGATCAACAGAGTATCGAGTCTCAACCTGGAGCAAGTGGTGGCTAGCCACTGCATCCACCCAGGAAAATTTGTATATCAGAAAAAAGAAGTGCACAAGTCAAATAATCATTCAGATCCAATCATTCAATATCATCCTAGCCATTATTCATCACACATTTAGTGTTTTAGCACTTCTCAATCTTAAATCACCTCTTCACAATCTTTCTTCACTTTCAAGTTACCACTGACTCAAGGTTCAACCCCCTCACTATGATTAAATCTAAGTTTTAGGGCCTTAGAGAATAGAAATAGAGGTTTAGAAATTAGAAAATAGGTTGAAGATAAAAAATCTAAATTTTTCCAAAAACAGGGGTCTTCCGTACGCGAACCCTGTCCGCGTATGCGAGTACACTGGACAGAGGCGAATGACTGCGAACGCATGCCATGTCTCGCGTAAACGGGAGTATCATTTACCCCACTTGCGTATGCAACCATTGTCCGCAAACGCGAGCCCCCTGGGACAGAAGAGATGTCCCGCATCGCGTGGCACTTGCTCGCGTACGCAAGCTTGCAAAATTCAACTCTCGTGTATGCATGCACATTCCCGTATACGTGAGACGTCTGGACAGTGCCGAACGTCCGTGTCGCGTGTGTTCACGTACGCATGTGCCCCATATATGTTAAAAAGATGCTAAGTCCTACAGAATTCACTTTTACAAACCAAACTTCCGACGCGCATAACTCATTCGTTAAAAATATTTCAATTTGTTCTTCGAATGGCGTATACTTCACGGACCCAATTTTCATTTAAATTAAGTTTAAAAAAGTTTGGGAGTCCGGACGCCGAGTTATGACCCGCCGAAGTTCGATCAAAAATCAATTTTTCACCAAAATCACAAACCTCTATTTTTACAAATTTGAATTTCAAAACCAAAGTTTCAAGTTCAAACTCAAGCCAACCATATCCAGAACCTACCTAAACACTTTTCATTTATTCCACAACATGTCAATACTCAAAATTCATACTCTCCTCCAAACAATCCAAAATCAAGCAACATAATTCGTTAATATATCAACAATCATAGTTCATATTCATCATCCTCACCACAAGCATCAATCATCATTTCATTCTCAAGCTAACTCAATATTTTTCATCAAAATTACTAAACATTAACATAATTATACATTCCAACCTCTCCTATGGTCATCTAGCCTAAGTTTTCACGAAACATTATATATTACCTACGAGAAACCAAAACCATACTTGGCCAATTCCTCCTTATGCCAAAGACACTTTAATTAGCAAGATCTCAAGCCTCCACCACCAAGATTTCAGCACCCAAAGGTCAATCCAAGCTTCCAACCTCCTCAATCATGTTCCAATTCACACATTACTACCTAATTCATATCATTACATCCATATATACGAGCTCAATACCCAACCTCATATAATCAAAGGATTCGCAAGGGTTTTGAGGGTTCTTACCTTTCCTATGCATCAATTGACCAAAATCCAATAATTTTCTCAAGTTAGTTTGATCCTAGAACATCAAAACAACCAAAGATCTGAATACCCAATTGCCAAATTTTTAAAATTGGGGGATGGAGAGACTGAGAGTAAAATTGAGATTTTCTTATCAAATTGGTTAGTGGAATTTGTAAAGCTCGACACAGTGGTCGCGTGGCCGCAAACGGTGTAGCGATCGAATCTCCGAATTGAAAGATATATGAGATTGAAATCAAGATCAAGGATTTGGAGTTTTCCTTTGTTCTTCCCCTT
>NC_029793.2:34551876-34599941 GCF_000816755.2 Arachis ipaensis | reverse complement strand
ACATTCTTCCTTTAACACTCATTCCATAATCAAAGTATTCTTCTTAGTTTCATAGAAAAATAATACTTTGAAAGAATGGAGTCTATTAACTCCTTTAATATTGGAAACTGTCAGAAATTTTTTTAAATCTGGACAATTTTCACATGAGCATCTTCATATTTTTCCAGGTGCCAATTATTTGGTAGCATCTTCTCCTTTTTCAATAACAACCAAATCTTCTTGATATTGTGTTTTATTATTAAAACTATGACTTGAGAAAACTGAATTCCTTTCAAACCCCTTGATATGCTTGTACGTAGATGCCTTCCTAACCAACTGCTTTATATTTTGTTTTCTTATACTCTTGTTTTCTTCTTTCTTCTTTGTAGCAGCAAAACAAAATGATGCACAAGCATTAGTAGGTTGCTTCGAGACTACTACAACCCCCTTGCTCTTCCTTATTTCTTCCGATTCTCTTTGAGTAACAGTAACAGTCTTAACAATGCTATTTTCTTTTGCTAGTAGCTTCCTCTGCCCACTTTGAACCTCTTCTTCATCACCTTTATAGACATTGTGAGTTTCTTTTTTGAAATAATAGGCTAGAAACCTCCATATTAAACATACTAGAATTGGTTTCTTCGATCTTTGAACCCCTTCCTCTCCATACCTTAAGTAGTTTAGAATTTGGTTTTCTTTTTGCAGCATTAATCTTCTCCCAAATTGATATGTCCTAAGCCAAGCTGCCTATAACTCCTCACCCGTATCCCATTCCACTGTGTCTTTTAAATAGCTATTGTAGGATCTGATTTCATGACCGACACATCTACAATAGTGGCAAAAATTGTCAGTTCTTTCATATTTGAGTTATAGGTCTAGGAAGCATGCCTTATAAGGGTGTGGATACCTCTCCTTAGCATGACGCGTTTTGACGAGTGAGTGTGGGGGGCTTCGACTATCATCCCTATCGTCAAAGGAAAAACTGTGAGGCCTTATGTGTAAAGCGGACAATATCGTGCTAGCGGGTGGTCTGGGCTGTTACAGATGGTATCAGAGCTGGAGCTCGGATTGATGTGCCAGCGAGGGCGCTGGACTCCCTTAGGGGGGTGGATTGTAAGGTCCCACATTGGTTGGGGAGGGGAACGAAGCATGCCTTATAAGGGTGTGGATGCCTCTTCCTAGCATGACGTATTTTGACGAGTGAGTGGGGGGGCTTCGGCTATCATCTCTATCGTCAAAGGTAAAACCGTGAGGCCTTATGTGCCAAAGCGGACAATATTGTGCTAGCGGGTGGTCTGGGCTGTTACACTTACAAAGTTTATTAATACATATATTGGCCAGAGAGAGCCTCACCTGTAAGACCGAGGTTGCTTACAGAAGTTATGTTTGCGTACATTAGCTCAAGAGAGTCACACCTGTAAGACAGAGGTTGCTTACAGAGGTTATGGCACTGGAAACCAAACTTACACAAATGTTGCTGAGTTATGTCGGGAGCGGGGTCAAAACCGACTGATGAACTCATTACCTGCACTAGGGATAAACATACATCATACTTGTTTGTGCATATTTGTTTGTGAGTGTGTTTTCTATGATTGTGTGTGCTTGTGATTGGGTTTTGTGTTCTATAATTTTTGAATTGGCTCGTACTTTGTTGACTGTTGTTCCTGACCAAGTATATATAAAATGGACATAACTATACACCTTGACCCTACTAAAAATTTTCCAGTTCTTACCCCCTATTTCCATCCCTTTTAGCAATAGGTGCGAAGGTTTAGTCCGGGGTTACAGGAGCATAGAAGGTTATGTTTACAAGTTGAATTGTTAGATTTTATTTTCCCCTCGTCGTTTATTATTTTTAGTTTTTTAGAGGGGATAGCATTTGCATTTTGAGAATCTTGAAATAAGTCTATGTATATAATGATATGTGAATATATATCTTTGTGTTTAAGTGATAAAAAGTAAAAAACTTTCCGTTTTCTTAATTAAGGATTTCGATTCGTATTCGCAAAGGCTCAATACTAAATAAATATAGTATCAAATTAAAGGAGTAGAGGTAGGTGACACTCGAAATATATCTATCTATCTTTATGTTTAAGTGATTAAAAGTCAAAACATTCCGCTTTCTTAATTGAGGATTTTGGGTCATATTCGCAAAGGCTCAATATTAAATAAACATAGTATGAAATTAAAGGTTTAGAGGTAAGTAATGCCTAAGATTTTGGTACGATCATGAGGTGCTAAAAGTTAGGGTGTTACATTCAACAAGCTGGGCCCATCATGAGTTAGATAAAAATAAAATTTCATTTGTAATTTGAGTTTAATTTGAATTTACATTTGCAAGTAAGAGTAGTATATAAACCGAAGGGAAGCACTTCGTTGGGGACTTTTACTCTGGGTAATTTACTTCACTTTTAGATTTTACTTTTGTACTTTTCTCTGAGCTATGAGTAGCTAACTTCCCTTTCATTGGGGGAAGGAGCTCTATTGTAATTTGATGGATCAATTATGAATTTTATTTTCTTCTTCTCTTCATCTTTCATTTGATTATCTAGAAAGAATATTTGTTCTTCATTTCAAAGACTCAAATATCTTGGAAAAGAATATGAATCTAACTTGGATTCTATGTGAACCTTGGGAAAAGAATCATAGAATTATGCTTGAAGTTCTTTCTCACAATTGTGCGAATTTAGGTTTGGGATTGATATTATGATATTTAATTAACCCACAATTTGGGTTTATGGGATTGTGTGGCTCTAAATCAGAGACTGATAAACCCCAATTTTGTGGTTTATCTTTTGCTTAATTTAGGGAATTTTATCAACTTATCTCACATTTATTCAATGAAATGCATGGTTTTGTAATTCTCCCTAAATTTGTGCTTAAGTATGTAAACACGATTTTTAGACCTTAAATTAGCTCATTTTAATTCACTTTAATTCCATTCGATGCCTTGATAAGTTTGTTGAGTAATTTCATATTCATAAGGCAAGTATTGGATGGAAGAAGTGAAGAGAAAAGCATGCAAAATGGAGAATTCATGAAGAAACAAGGATTTGGAGTGCTTAAAGCGACGCGTACGCGTGAAGATGAAGATCGTCAGGCGACGCATATGCGTGACCCATGCGTACGCGTCACAGCAAGCACGTGACCTCATTAAAGTGAATTCTCCGGGGGCTATTTTTGAGCTTCCCAAGCTCAAGTCCAACTTGTTTTTGAGGCTATTTCATGCAGAATTGAAGATTGGACAAAGGAAGAGCAATTGGTTTTAGGTTAGCATCATGTAGGTTAGTTTTCTAGAGAGAGAAGCTCCCTCTTCTCTCTAGAATTAGGGTTCTTAGGAAAATTATCATCTTAGATCTAAGTTTAATTTCTTATTTTCATCTTGTTTCATTTACAATTTCTTGTTTCTACACTTTCATTCTCTTAGTTTGTAGTGTTAATTTCCCTTTTTATGTTGATGCACTTTGTTGGATTTAGATTTCCTTTAATGCAATTTGATGTTTGATGTTCTTTTATTGTTGATTTGAGTTGTTATTGTTAATTTCTTGCATTGGGTGTTGTAGAATTTATATTTCTTGCAATTTTATTATGCTATCCTTTTATGCCTTCCAAGTATTTGACAAAATGCTTGGTTGGATGTTAGAGTAGCTTTTTAAGTATTCTTGGCTTGGAAAGAGAAATTGGACAATCTTGAGTCATTAATACCCAATTTAGATTGATGATCTAGAGTTGTTAGTTAATATTGTTTCTATTGACTCTAATCTTTTTCTAATTCAATTAGTAAGTTGATTAGGACTTTTGGATTGAGATTAACTAGCCTTATTTGACTTTCTCTTGTGTGAAGATAACATTGTACATTCTTCCATTGTTGGGGATGATGAAATGAGATAAATTCTTGTTAATCATTGTTATGATTAGTGTTCTGAGGGTTACCTAAAATTGTAGGTCAATCTCGATCGAGATCTGCGGTGGTGGCCGGAGCTGACGTGTCTGACTTGTTGGACTTGGGGATCCTTCGTCACTGGAGGGTGGTGGTACCTGCAAGAGACTCCGATGCCTAAGTTAGCATGGGCTTTAAGCAGGTATTTTGTGTAGAATCAGAGTATATGTTATACCTGGGTGCTCCAGTGTATTTATAGTAGTTTGGGCTGACCTTTCTAGATAAGATAAGTTAGTTATCTTATCTTATCTTTAAGTGAAGTCATCTTTTCTCTAAGGGGAACCGCCTTTATCTTTCTGGGCTTTGGCTGCCTTTAGATTGGGCTGTGTCCCTTCGTTTGGGCCTGCTTGGGCTTCTTATGGTGATTTGGCCGAGCTCTTTAAGGAAGAGGTCAGGGGACCTGACCTGGAGAGGTCGGTTGCTTTGTCTTCAATCAGCCCGGGTCGGATAGCTCGACCCAGGGTATGAACAGTGCCCCTGCTTGAGCTCGACTTTTTAAGGTCATGTCCTTTAGACTTTGATCATTTTTTGGGGAAATCGAGCTCGAGCATTTCGCCTTGGGTTGACCTCCAGTATGACTCCTGCTGGGATTTAAATGCGGAGTGTTTTTCTTTCTTTTTTCTCTTTAATTGCAGCGCGCGTTGCGCTTTCTTGGGAACGTGCGAGGGTTAAATGCTCATTAACTCCTCTTTTGCCGTTCCCTTCTTTCCCTCTTCTTCATTTCATTTTTGAATTTTTAAGCCTCATCTTTCAGTTTCTCCTCTCTTTTCTCTTTGCTTTTGCTCGCTGCAGTGCCTTGTTCCTCTACGCCCTCTGTTTTTGCATCTCCGTGCTTCCCCCTTTCCTTGCTTCGAAAGCGGTTGTTGGTGTGGGTTTGTTGCCGTTTCTTCCTGATCCTTCTCTCGCGCTTGCTTCTTCTTCCTCTTTAGGTTGGTTTTTTCTTTCCCTTTTATGTTTTCGTTAGTCGCCTTCTTGTATGTCTCCACTGTTACATGTGATTTTTTACTGATTTTTTCTCTGAAAATCTTGATTCATTCGAAAAAAGATTGTATCTTTTCTTTCGACATTTTGTTTTCGCGATTTTCTGAAAAAGCTTGCATCTTTGTGGTGATCCCTACACTCTTTTGCTGTGATGTGTGCCTGGTAGTTTTTGCTTCCTTAGGGTTTTATTATCGCTGTTCCTGTTTCTTTCATCCTTGCATATCCCCGTCTCTTTTCTTGGTTGTATCCCCCTGATCAAAGTCTTGGATTTTGCAGATTTGTTTGTAGATTTGAGGTTATAGCTTTGAGAAACTTTTGTGGCTTTGATGATAAACTGTCAGTAGGAAAGGTTGTAACTTTGATGTTTTTTGTTGGTGATGATGACTTTCTTGCTGCTTTGTGTGGAGTGATGTTTACTAGAGAAGGATTGTGTTTTCTTGTTGCGAGATGTTTAGGGCATAGACCGTCGATTTCCTTCTTTCCTGGTTCTTGCTTTGTTACTGCCTCCAAAGGGTGCCCCTGGACTTTAGTATGAATCCCGGAGTTTCCCTTTTACTGCCGTGTTTGACTCTTGATGTTCATATGTTATTGTCCGAATTATTTCCATATTTGTCCGAGTTGTTTGGTAGTAACCCATTTTTTTTCTTTTTCTTCTTGTAGGAATAGTTGACCTATGTCTTCCCGCAAAATCATTGTTGAGATGTCTACTAAGATCTCGGATGGCATGTCTGACTGGCTGGACTCCATTGTTTTAATGTGTGTTACTATGGCTGACCCTGAGTACTGTGTTCGAGTTAGGAGGCACCATAGGATTTGTAGTACTAGGGACCAGGAGAAAAATTATGAGTTGGTGTCACCTGACCCTGAGGAGAGGGTTAGTTTTCCTTCTTTGACTCAAGGGGAGCGTCCTTTTTTCTATACTTATGACTACTTCTTCAGTCAATTAAACATTACCATTCCTTTTACCCCTTTTGAGACCGAGCTGTTGTGGTCCTACAATGTAGCTCCTTCTCAGCTCCACCCGAACTCTTGGGGCTTCATAAAAATCTTCCAATTGTTGTGTCAGGAATTGGATATCTGACCTATCTAAACTCTTTTTCTTTATCTTTTTGTGTTGACGAAGCCTGGGGTAGCTAAGAAGAAAGCTTCCTAGATGTCTTTTCGAGCTACCCAAGGTTAGAAAGTGTTCTCCATGTATGACGAGTCCTTTAGGGATTTTAAAAACTACTAGTTCAAGGTCCGAGCTGTTGAGGGAGCTCGGCCCTTCTTCTTGGATGAAAATAATGAACCTACCTTCCCTTTGTGCTGGCAGAAGAATGTAGTAGTAGCTAGGTACTCCTGGGAAAGTCTGGATGAGGTCGAGCAGGCCTTTGTAAATGTGTTAGAGGAAAATTGGGGAGAACCTCCCCATCTTGATACGAAGAAGTTTTTAGGAGATCCTTACCTTCTTCGGGTTGAATTGGGTAGTTGCCGACTTCTTTTTTAGCTTTTCTTTATTTGTTTGTTTGTTTGCCAATCTATCCCTTTCTTGCCTGCGACTTGATTTCTTTGTTTTTATTTTTTTAGAGATGGTGAAGTCTACAGATTCTATGAAGCACTTCCGTAGGGCTAAGAAAGCGACAACTGTTCAAAATATCTCGGCGAAGGCTTCCGGAGAAGGATCTACCCAAGTTCCTCTGAAGAGGCCGACCTCGGACACTTCTGGGCTGAGGAAAATCATCCCGACTCCTCAGGTTTGTGTGGTTCCTTCTGTTCCTCTCCAGTCAACCTCTGGTGCTGCCTCTTCTCCAACTGCTGGTCCTCCCCCTAAAAAACAGAAGACTATGGATCCTTATGACTTGGATGCCCCTGATTTTGATTCCGTGGGGTTTGTTGATAATCAAATTGCTCCTTATGGTCGACTTCCAATGGATGATGTGTCCATCCTTCATCACTTGAATTTTATTACTAGTAACAATATTCGGATGGCCCATATGGGAGCAGCTCTATTTCGTACTGTTTAGGGTTTCCCAGTCCATGCGACTAAGGCTTTTTTGAAGGATGCTAAATCGGATTTTGATAGAATCAAGGGGGTGAATGATGAACTTGATGCCATGGTAATTAAGCTGGAGTTGGATTTGGAGAAGGAGAAGTCCCGTGCTACCAGGGCTGAGGCGGCTGCAAACTTGGCAGAGGAGATGACGAAGAAACATAAGGAAAGTTATACCCGCACTTATGCCGAGGTGTTGGAGCTGGGGGAGAGGCTTGATTCTTCCCGTGCGGATTACGCCGATCTCCAGGGTCATCTTGTAGATACTGTGACGGGTGCTTATGAAAACTTAAAGGCACAGGTCCGAGTTCTCGCTCCTGAACTCGACCTCACTCTCTTCAGCCTGGACAATGTGGTGAAGGATGGTAAGATAGTGCCTGCTCCGGATGATGAAGATGACGGGCCTCCTCCTGCACCGCCAGCCAAAGCTTCTGCAGCCACGACTTTTTCAAATCCTTCTGCTGAGGTTGACCATTCCGAACCTGATCCTGATTGTCAAATTCTTAATCGGGAGGATGGGACTGTGGACGCCACCCCGATGAAGATCGTTCCTCCTCCTTCAGCCACTGATGCTACTACTGGGAAAACTTTGAACCCTTTATGATTTTTTTATTTTATCTGTACAGCCCGATTTGTGGGCTTTTGAACTCTGTTTTTTGTGACTTGTCTATGGTTTGGCTCTTTTGACTTTTAGTTGCTTCTATGCAACTTTATAAGTAGAAAAACAAGATACTTTGAACTCTTGAGGCCCTCTTTTAGGTCACTTTCTGAGTCTTTAATGATAGCTGTGTTTCTTTTGATATGTTGATCATTCTTTTGCAACCTTTGTAAATTTTTATAGAGAGTTGGTACTTCTGCTTGTCCCACCTCTTTTGAACATTTCTGGTTTTGTCCATTCTCTGCTTTGGTCGAGGTGATCCTTGGGGCTAATTTGTCTGACCACTTTTTAGTGTTCTCGTAGAACCTGTTTTAGTTAGTCTGGACAATTTTGATAGCCTTGTCGTGGAGTTGTGGCTTTTTGGGCAAAGCTGTGTCCCTTTTAGCGCATGCTTTTTGTTGGTCCAACTTCTCTTGTCTATCCTTCCTAAGTTATTTTTAGTAATCCATTTTTAGTCAGACCTCGTTAGGCCACTTTTTATGGATTACTTTTTATAACTTTTTGCGTTGATCGGTTTGGTCAGACTTCTTCTTTGTCGGTCCTTCTTAAGTTATTTTTAGTAGTCCATTTTTAGTCAGACCTCGTCAGGCCACTTTTTATGGATTACTTTTTATAACTTTTTGCGTTGGTCATTTTGGTCCGACTTCTTCTTTGTCGGTCCTTCTTAAGTGATTTTTAGTAGTCCATTTTTAGTCAGACCTTGTTAGGCCACTTTTTATGGATTACTTTTTATAACTTCTTGCATTAATCTATTTTTATTGCTTTCACCTTGCCGACTTCTTTGTAATCGGGCGATGAATTTGATTTTTATTCTGCCGACTTTGTCGTGATCGGGCGATAAATTTGGTATTCATCTTGCCGACCTTGTCGTGATCGGGGGATGAATTTAGTATTCATCTTGCCGACCTTGTCGTAATCAGGCGATAAATTCTTACACTCAGATTAATGCGTCTTGGTAGGAAACTTTTTTAGGTAATCTGAAAAACTTTATTCAAGTAGGAAATATAAAATAGACAAGAATATATACATATAAGTGCTTACCTTTCTAAGTCGGGCAATTTTGTGGGTCTTGGCCTGGCGCCTCATTAAAAAACCTTTTCAAGAAAAAGAGTGCACCTTGACCTAAGATCTTTATCCCTTTCTAACTATAGTACCTTCTTAGGTTACAGGCGTGCCATGACCTTGGTAGCTCTCACCCCTCAAGGTCGGACACCTTGTAGTAGCCTTTTCCCAGTACCTCTCTAACTTGGTAAGGCCCTTTCCAGTTAGCTGCTAGCATCCCTTCTCCTGATTGTCCTTGATGGGAAGCATAAGCTGATGAATTAAAAAATTATTAAATTTGATACGTTGCAAGTATAGTTCTTAATTCACCGAAAATCTGCCTATCAATTTAGAAATGTGTCACAAAGAGTTTAAATCAAAATTACTGGGAGTTTTAAGTCCCAGGTTGTCTCCCAACAAGTTGCAGAGAAGGGTGCTATCTTATTAATCAGAGGTTCGAAGAAGTTGAGGTAAGTAAATTGGAATGTAAACTGAGGAAAATTAAATGATATGAATAAAAAAAACCTTGACTGGGAATTGATTAGTTAGAATCTCTATCATTGATGGAATGATTTTTTTGATGGATTTATAATTAACGGTTACTCTGTTTAGTTATCCTTTACTAGGTAAGGAAAAGTCAAACAAGTTGGATTACTAGATCCGTTCACGAGTTACAACCCATTTAGTTCAAGGGATTGACGTTGGTGACAGGATAGCAATTCAACAATTAACCCAATTACAAATTTTCTTTCAATCCTTCCAACTCAAGAGTTCCTTTTCAATCAATTCCCTATGAAGTAATGAAACTACTCACTCATTGTAAATAATAAACCCATAACACATAAAAGGGAATTAAAAGAAGACATGATTATTGGAATTGAAATTGAATTAAAAAGAAATAATCCTTGCATTAAATAATCATAAAAGTATCTGAATAATAAAATTGAACAAAACAAAGAATATGGAAGAATAAAACCAAGTTAAAAAAATAAACTAGAATGATGAAGTCTTGATGAGGAAATAACTCTTCTCAATGTTCCAATGCTAAGACCAATTGAAAATTAAAATTCTAAAAACTAGAGAGAAAAACCTAAGAGAGTGAAAAACTAGATCTAAAACTACTGAATGAATGTGTGTGTTGTTTTTGCATATTCTCTGACTCTAGTCTACTGTTCCGGGCCGAAAACTGGGCCAAAATAAGGTCCAAAAATCGCCCCCAGCGAATTTTGCAGATTATGCAGATCGCACATGTCACGCGATCGCGTCGTCCATGCGGACGCGTCGCTTGTGCTTTTTCCTCTCCACGCGTTCGCGTCGTCCACGCTACCACGTCGCTTGCGCTTTCTAATCCGCGCGGCCGCGCAAGCCATGCGGCCGCGTCATTGCGATTTGCGCTCCTTCGCGCGGTCGCGTGAGCCATGCGACCGCGTCACTTCTCGCTGGTTATCTCCTCAAATTCTTGTGTTCCTTCCATTTTTTGCTAGCTTCCTCTCCAATCTCCATCTCATTCATGCCCTATAAAACCTGAAACACTTGACACACAGATCACGGCATTGAATGGAATAAAGGAGAATTAAAATTAAATAATTAAATTCTCTAGGAAGCAATTTTCAAACATGTACTGAATTTAGGAAGGAAATCTAAATGCATGCTAAATTGATGAATAAGTTAAGTAGAACATGCATGCAACTATTCTAACCTATGCAATTTATTCTATTCTATAAAGGGGAGAAAATCTAACTAAAATATCCTAATTATTGGTGTACAGAGAAGAGAAATTACCTCCGGACGTCAGGTACTGACCGACCTCCCCACACTTAAGGCTTTGCACCGTCCTTGGTGCCATCTGTCAGGAACAGGGGTGGGCTGGTAGCAGTATCTCCACAGTCGGGACTATCATGGCTCCCGGTGCTGGTAAAAGAAGTGGAGTCCGGAGTGTCTGAGTCCTTGAATTTTCCCATGATCAGCTCCTTGAGGTATGTGAATCGGCGCTTGTTACGGTGCTCTCTCATCTTAGCTTTCAGTTCATGCCGATCCAATTTTTCAAGTATCTGCTGGAGAAATTTCTCAGTTGTAGATGCTTGTGGTGTTGAAGAAGGAATATCTTCAACTGGCTCAGTAGGCTGGCTTGTAGTGGCTGCTGAAAGTCTGAGGTATTTCCCGTTAGGGACATATTGATCATCCTGTGGAAGCATGGCTTTGGTGTCCCCAGCTCTGTAGGAGACTCCGGCTGCTGAGATAAGATTTGAGACCAGGGCGGGAAAAGGTAGGATGCCCGCGATTTGTACGTGCTCCATGGCATTCCGGATGTGTCTTGAGAGATTCAGAGGTTGGTCTGTAAGGATGCACCATAGTAGAACAGCCATGTCTGCAGTGAAGGAGGACTCATGAGTGCTCAGAAAGACGTAATGGGACATGATCTGTGCCAATACACGAGCCTCCAAGGTAAGTGCGGAAGCCAAGATTCCCTTAGGGCGGGTACGGTGGTATCCGTAGATCCAACGGCTGCCAGGTAATGCGATGACTCCGAGAACGGAGTCCTAGTCAAATTGGTATCTCTGGCGCTGAAGGGTGGCTTCTTGAAAAGCGTCGATTCCTACTGGAATAGTGCGATTGGGAAATCGCGCAGTGTCCTTTGCTGGAAAGGCTTTCTCCTTGTCGTCAACCTTTATTATCCTCTTAACTCTTTTTGTTGAGGGCTTGACTGTGGTTGAAGAAGGCTCTGCCACTAATGCTCTTTTAGTTCCTCTTCTTGTTGGTGGTTTGGAAGTAGCTTTCTCTTTTCCTTTCTTGGTGGCCATCCTGAAAGAAGGGAAGAGAAAGGAAATTAAATTCAAAGAGATAGAGCAAGGAAGAGGGTATTGTAAGTGATAGCCAATGCACAATAAAGATAAATAGCATTAACACATGGTCCGGATTACATGTGAAAAGCTCATCAATGGAAATATAGCAAGTGCATGTAGGACAATGGAATGCAAGAGGTTTATTGGCATGCAGGCAAATGCATGAGTAGCATATATCAAACATTCAATGTCCAATTCAGATTACCATTTGTAACAAACTAGCCATCACGTTTGTATTGACAATTAAATTTAATTAATAAAATATGAAAGGGAATTTGTGAAAAGCAAGCATTGCATATTAGAGTAAAATAATGTGAAGAAGTGCATAATGCCATATGGGCTTTTTCACAAACACATAGCATGCATGTAGAATAAGCTCTTGAAAGTATGAATTTGAACATGCAAGCAATCCTTTAAAAAGTAATATATATGATTGTCAAACAAATTTATAACAAACCATAAGCATATAAAGATGAATAATGACTCACATAAATAGATAACACCAAGTAAAAAGGAAAAGAAAAGAAAAGAAAATAAGAACAATGAAGGAAAGATAAGAAGATAACATATGAAAATAAGAAGAATAGTAGAAAAGTGAGAAAGAAGAAAAGAAAAACCTTGTTAATGGGGGTGAGAAAGATAGAGAATGAAAGGTGAGATAGAAAGGGGAAGGGAGAAAGAAGAAAGAAGGAGGGAAAAGAAAAATTAGGATTTGGAGGAAAGAAAGATAAGATAATTTGAAAACTGAGGTTGAGCTGTGTGGCGCATGCGACGCGGCCGCGGAAGGCACGCGTTCGCGTGGTTGCGCTCCAGGGAAGATGACGCGATCGCGTCGGTCACGCGGTCGCGTGACCTATGTTGCGCTGCTGGCGCGAGTGCAGCCTCGCTCCAGCACAACTCTCTGTTCGATTCATTTTAATTGCCAAAATTGGGTGACGCGATCGCGTGGGTCACGCGATCGCATGAGTGTGCGTTATAAAATGGGTGATGCGGCCGCGTGACAAGGATTGTGCTTCCAGCACCAATCCAGCATCACTCTCGCACAGAATGCGACTGTGCACCCTTTTACGTCGAAAACTCAGGGCACGCGGTCGCGTGGGAGGCCATGATTTCCATGCGACGCGGTCGCGTCAGCGACGCGGTCGCGTGGGGTAATTTGTGCCATTGGCACGACTCCAGCGCTGCTCCTGCGTAACTTTCTGTTCATTTTTATTTTTCTTTACTCCCCCTGCCACGCGGACGCGTCGCTGGTGCAATCGCGTCGCGCGGCGAAATTTTTTTTTTTTAAAAGTGAAAAAAAGAACGATCTTACCGCGGTGGGTTGTCTCCCACCAAGCACTTTGCTTTAACGTCCGTAAGTTGGATGCTCCACTAGCTCAATCTGCTGCTATGTGGGGATCTTCCAAGTGGAGGATCTCAATCTCCTTGCTTTTCTGCACTTTCTCACTATGGTACAGCTTCAGGCGGTGTCCATTAACCTTAATAAGTTCAGAGCTTGAAGGATGGCTTAGGTGATAAACTTCGTACGGTTCAGCCTTTTCTACTCTGTATGGACCTTCCCATTTTGATCTTAACTTACTGGGAATTAGCCTTAGTCGAGATTTGTAAAGGAGGACGAAATCTCCAGGTTGAAATTCTTTCTTCTTGATGTTTTGATCATGCACAACTTTCATCCTTTCCTTGCAAATTCTGGAATTCTCATAAGCTTCTAGGCGAAGGTTCACAGCATATAATGTGGTTTCTCACAAAGGAAACAACAGTGTTAGCATCGTCAGTGCGGGTAGGGATTGCTTCCACCCATTTGGAAATATAATCCACAGCTAACAATATATAAAAATATCCACTAGAATTTGGAAATGGACCCATGAAGTCAATGCCCCATACATCAAAAACTTCACAGAAAAGCATATAGTGTTGAGGCATCTCATCCCTCCTGGATATATTACCAAATTTCTGGCATGGGATACAAGATTTGCAAAACTCAGCAGCGTCTCTAAAAAGAATAGACCACCAGAATCCACACAATACTCTAGATAATCCCTCTAAGCAAAGGGTAAAAAAATCACCATAAACGCTAAAATCGTCCATAAAAACTTCCATACAGTCCTCAGTAAGGTCAGAGAAAAGACTCATCATACACCTTTGGAAAGTAGCTGGTGCATTGCATAAGCCAAAGGGCATTCTCTTATAAGAATAAGTCCCAAAAGGACATGTAAAAGTAGTCTTTTCCTGATCCTCAGGAGCTGCCGACCTTTTTAAGGGAGGGAGCCTCAAAACATCATATATAGACAAAGGCATTATACTGACACATGCTCCTAAATCACATATGCAATCATAAATTACTACACCACCAATAGTACAACTAACTATGCAAGGACCTGGATCACTACACTTTTCAGGTAATCCTCCTATTAAAGCAGATATAGAACTACCTAAAGGAATAGTTTCTAATTCATTAATCTTGTCTTTATGGATACATAAGTCTTTTAGAAACTTTGCATATTTAGGTACCTGCTGAATAACATCAAAAAGGGGGACAGTTACCTCGACCTTTTCGAATATCTCTACCATTTTAGGATAAGGTTCCAGCTGCTTCCTGGGCTTCCTTGCAAGCTGTGGAAATGGAATGGAAACAGTGGTTTCCGTGGTGCCTGCGCCTTTTGGTGCTTCTTCTTGTGGTTGAGCTATCTCTTCTTCAGCTATGTCCTGTATATCCTCTTCCTCTTCAACATCTTCGATTTCCACCACCTCTTCAGCTGAGGCGTATTCTGGTGAGCTTGGTTCCTCCTGATTCCTCTCCTGTAGTGTAGTTCCAGACCTCAGGGTGATGGCATTAATGCCTCCCTTTGGATTGGGTAATGGTTGAGAGGGGATTCCAGTGGTGCTTGAAGGTTGGTTACTGGAATTTTGTGCTGAACCAAGCTGTGTCATAAAAGCTTGCAGAGTAGAGGTGAGACCATTCAGATTGGCGTTAATACTGTTCACGATGGTACTTTTCATGGCTAGTTGTCTTTTCTCAAAAGCTTGTAATAAATCTTCATTAGAAGATACAAAAGAATGAGTAAATTGAGAGGTTTGCTGCTGATTGTTCGGTGGTCCTTGGTTTTGCCTCAGGTGAGGTGCTCGGTAAGGTTGATTTTGCTGCCTGTTGTTGTTATTATTCCACCTCTGATTTCCCTGATTATCTCTACCTCCCCTGTTATTATTGTCCCTCCAATTCTGGTTTGAATTGTTCTGCCATCCATGGTTATTATTTCCATTTTGATTGTTCCCTTGGTTGGGACGGTCATAAAAGTTGTGAGTGGATGCCACCATGTTGTCTTCTTGTTGGAGCTGCAGGCATTCATTAGTGTAATGGTTGTAATCAGCACAAATTCCGCAAATTCTTTGTGGGACTAGTTGTTGGTTTTGCTGCGGTTGAGTTTGCTGAGCTTGTTGATTCAACTGCATTTGCTTCAGCAGGTTGGTCATCTCACAGATGCTTTGAGTTAGAGCAGCAGTCTCTCTGCCAGAAGATACTTCTGCAACGGCTTTTGAACGGCCTTGCTTCTGTCTGTGGTTCCGAGTAGATTCAGCTAAATCACTGATCAATTGCCAAGCTTCATCAGTGGTCTTGTACTTCTTCATAGACCCATTGCTGGCACTTTCCAATGTGGTCTTATCTTGGGGCCTCATACCTTGTGTGGTATAGCTGAGTAGCACGATCTTGTCAATCATGTGGTGGGGGCATGCTTCCAGAAGATTATTGAAGCGCTCCCAGTATTCGAAGAGAGTCTCATTGTCATCCTGAACAATCGTAGAGATATCCTTCCTCAGTTTATCAGTAACTTCAGATGAAAAGAATTTCTCCAGAAACTCCTTTCTGAGTGTATCCCAGTTGGATACATTTGCTAGAGGTTGAGTGTAGTACCACTCTCTTACTTTTCTCTCAAGAGAAAACGAAAAATCTTTCAGCAGAATTGAAGTTTCATCAGTGCCGTCACGCCTGACAGTAAAACAGGCTGCCTGGAAATCTCTCAAGTGCTTGATAGGCTCTTGAGCAGGTAGGCCATGAAACTTGGGCATCAAATTTAACAGTGCGGTCTTTATTTCAAAATCTGTAGCTACCGCTGGATGATGCGCTTGAAACGGTTGCGTTGTAAAATCAGGAGCTCCTTCCTCCTGAATGGTAACTCTTCTAGCTGCCATGTTTTCTGCACGTAAAACAACCAAATCAGTAGAACGGGGGTTGGTTTTTTCCTCAGATTCACTTTCAGATCTGCCCTCAGAGCGGGCTAACCTACGCTGTTCTCGCCTTATTCGTGAAATAGTCCTTTCAATTTTAGGATCGAATATTAGCAAGCGCGGATCAGGAAGTGAATGCATCATTTGACGGAAGAAACATGCAGCTCATAGTAGCAAAATTAAACACAATTCAAATAAATAAATTCTAATTAATAAAATTAGCACTCTATTGCAACTCTCCGGCAACGGCGCCAAAAATTGATGGGAAGCAGAAGCTGATGAATTAAAAAATTATTAAATTTGATACGTTGCAAGTATAGTTCTTAATTCACCGAAAATCTGCCTATCAATTTAGAAATGTGTCACAAAGAGTTTAAATCAAAATTACTGGGAGTTTTAAGTCCCAGGTCGTCTCCCAACGAGTTGCAGAGAAGGGTGCTATCTTATTAATCAGAGGTTCGAAGAAGTTGAGGTAAGTAAATTGGAATGTAAACTGAGGAAAATTAAATGATATGAATAAAAAAACCTTGACTGGGAATTGATTGGTTAGAATCTCTATCATTGATGGAATGATTTTTTTGATGGATTTATAATTAACGGTTACTCTGTTTAGTTATCCTTTACTAGGTAAGGGAAAGTCAAACAAGTTGGATTACTAGATCCGTTCACGAGTTACAACCCACTTAGTTCAAGGGATTGACGTTGGTGACAGGATAGCAATTCAACAATTAACCCAATTACAAATTTTCTTTCAATCCTTCCAACTCAAGAGTTCCTTTTCAATCAATTCCCCATCAAGTAATGAAACTACTCACTCATTGTAAATAATAAACCCATAACACATAAAAGGGAATTAAAAGAAGACATGATTATTGGAATTAAAATTGAATTAAAAAGAAATAATCCTTGCATTAAATAATCATAAAAGTATCTGAATAATAAAAGAGTAAAGTATCGTTTTTGTCCCCAACGTTTGGGGTAAGTTTTATTTGTGTCCCTAACGTTTAAATCGTCTTATTTGTATCCTTAACGTTTATAAAAGTGATTCAATGTTATCCTACTATCAATTATACTAACAAATATGATTATATTTTTCAATTATTCTCACTTGGATGTATTTATTCTCAATTAGGTCCCACTTGGATGTGGTCGATTTTAATATTATACCCACTATTTATGTTTAAATTCAATTATGTCATAGAAAAGTGAATTATGTAAATATTGTAGGAATTAGTTTCAACATCTGATGACCTATTTTTCGGAGTAGATCATCGATTCTATCCCAGACATTTGTATTCTAACTTCAAGAAGAGATTTTTAAAACTCAAACTAAAGCGCTCATGATGTGTAATTGACAGCAGGATAACATTGAATCACTTTTACAAACGTTAGGGACACAAATAGGATTTATCCCAAACGTTCGGGACAAAAACGATACTTTACTCATAATAAAATTGAACAAAACAAAGAATATGGAAGAATAAAACCAAGTTAAGAAAACAAACTAGAATGATGAAGTCTTGATGAGGAAATAACTCTTCTCAATATTCCAATGCTAAGACCAATTGAAAATTAAAATTCTAAAAACTAGAGAGAAAAACCTAAGAGAGTGAAAAACTAGATCTAAAACTACTGAATGAATGTGTGTGTTGTTTCTGCATATTCTCTGACTCTAGTCTGCTGTTCCGGGCCAAAAACTGGGCTGAAATAAGGTCCAAAAATCTCCCCCAGCGAATTCTGCAGATTATGCAGATCGCACATGTCACGCGATCGCGTCGTCCATGCGGACGCGTCGCTTGCGCTTTTTCCTCTCCACGCGTTCGCGTCGTCCACGCTACCGCATCGCTTGCGCTTTCCAATCCGCGCGGCCGCGCAAGCCATGCGGCTGCGTCACTGCGATTTGCGCTCCTTCGCGTGGTCGCGTGAGCCATGCGACCGCGTCACTTCTCGTTGGTTATCTCCTCAAATTATTGTGTTCCTTCCATTTTTTGCTAGCTTCCTCTCCAATCTCCATCTCATTCATGCCCTATAAAGCCTGAAACACTTGACACACAGATCACGGCATCGAATAGAATAAAGGAGAATTAAAATTAAATAATTAAAGTCTCTAGGAAGCAATTTTCAAACATGTACTGAATTTAGGAAGGAAATCTAAATACATGCTAAATTGATGAATAATTGGGTAAGGATCATGAGAAAACCACACAATTAAACACAATATAAACTATAAAATAGTGGTTTATCAGTCCTGGTCCGATGTCATTTCAGATTAGGATGAGATCGTTGATAGCGAAACTTTACTGGACTACCTTTTCGGTTGTACCTTGAAGCCATTCGACGCTTTAATGCTTCCTCTCAAATCTGAGCTCTTTCTCGGACCTCGGGTAGTAGGTCGAGTTCCTCCCTTTGATTTTTGGAGTTGATCTCTTCATTGTAGAGGATCATTATGGGGGATCCTTCCTCTATCTCCACTGGGATCATTGCCTCCATTTCGTAAGCAAGTCGGAAGGGTGATTCTCCTGTGGTGGAGTATGGAGTTGTCCGATATGCCCATAGGACTTGTGGGAGCTCTTCGGCCCAAGCTCCCTTTGCACCCTGTAGTCTCCGTTTTAACCCGGCTAGTATGACTTTGTTGGCAGCTTTTGTCTGTCCGTTAGCTTGTGGGTGTTCTATGGATGTAAATTGGTGCTTTATTTTCAAGTCAGCTACCAAGTTCCTGAAACCTATATTAGTAAATTGAGTGCCATTATCTGTAGTAATGGAGTAAGGAACCCCAAACCTTGTAATAATGTTTCTGTATAGAAATTTCCGACTTCTTTGAGCGGTGGCATTGGCTAGGGGCTCTGCCTCAATCCATTTTGTGAAATAGTCCACTCCTACAATGAGGAACTTGACTTGTCCCGATCCTTGGAGAAAGGGTCCGAGGAGGTCTAGTCCCCATTTTGCGAACGGCCAGGGTGACGTTACACTGATGAGCTCTTCTGGTAGAGCGATGTGGAAGTTAGCATGCTTCTGACATGGTGGACATGTCTTGACGAACTCTGTCGCTTCCTTGTGTAAGGTTGGCCAGAAGAATCTAGCTCGGAGTACCTTTTTAGAAAGAGCTTGTGCCCCCCAAGTGGTTGCCACACATGCCACTGTGTACTTTTTCCAGGACTTCAGTTGTATTGGAAGTCGGTACGCATTTTAGGAGGGGTGTTGAGATCACTCTCCTATATAAGATGTCGCCCACCATAGTGTAGTACTGTGCTTCTCGTATCAACCTCTTTGCCTCCTTCTTATCTGTGGGGAGTGTCTTTGTCTTAAGGTAGCTGATAATGAGGGTCATCCACCCTTGATCTTGACCAGATATGGTTAGGACCTTTTCTTCCTCTGTGATTGATGGGCTTTGCAATGTTTCTTGGATGAGGCTTCTGTTATTGCCCCCTGGTTTGGTGCTAGCTAGTTTTGAGAGTGCATTCGCTCGAGCATTCTGTTCCTGAGGTATATGTTGGACCTCATATTCCCCGATCTGTCCGAGCTGTTCTCTAGTTTTGTCGAGATATTTCTTCATGGTAGAGTCCTTAGCTTGGTAGCTCCCTTCTATTTGTAAGGTAACTACTTGTGAATCACTGAAGATGGTGAGCTTTTGAACTCCTATCTCTTTAGCCAGCCTCAAACCAGCCAGTAATGCCTCATATTCAGCTTGATTATCTGAAGCAGGGAATTTGAACTTTAGTGAGAGTTTGATTTGGGTTTCCTGATTGCTTTCTATTATCACACCTACGCCACTTCCGGTTTTGTTTGAAGAGCCGTCTACGTAGAGGTTCCATCTTGTGGGAGTTCCCGGGGTATAAGTGTACTCGGCAATGAAGTCGGCCAGATATTGTGATTTGATGACTGTCTGAGCTTCATATTAAAGATCAAATTCGGACAACTCGATCGCCCATTGCAGGATTCTTCCCGCTAGGTCTGTCTTCTGTAGAATGCCTTTTATGGGCTGGTTAGTTCGAACTTTGATAATGTGCGCTTGAAAGTACGGGCAAAGTCATCGAGAAGTGAGTATTAGTGCGTAGGCAAACTTTTCTATCTTTTGATAGTTCAGTTCGGCCCCTTGTAAGGCTTTGCTGATGAAGTAGATGGGTTGCTGCTCACCTTCGTTTTCTCTGACAAGTGCTGAAGTGATTGCCCAATTTTCCACTGCGAGGTATAATATGAGTACTTCTCCTTCCCGTGGTCGGGTAAGAACTGGTGGTTACCCCAAGAATTTTTTGAAATATTAGAAGGCTTGCTCACACTCTGTTGTCCACTAAAACCTCTTTCCTTTCCTTAATGTGGCGTAAAAGGGAAGAGATCTGATGGCTGAGCCGGCTAGAAACCTGGACAGGGCTGCAAGTCTTCCGTTGAGCTGTTGTACTTCTTTGACGCAAGTCAGGCTTTTCATGTCGAGTATATCCTGACATTTATCTGGATTTGCCTCGATTCCTCTTTGCGTGATCATGAAGCCCAAGAGTTTGCCAGCTTCTACCGCAAAGGTGCATTTTGCGGGATTAAGTCGCATTCCATGCTTTTTGATAGTGTCGAACACTTTGGTTAGGTCGGGCAACAAGGATTCTTCACTTTGTGTTTTTACCAGCATATCGTCTACGTAAACCTCCATTAATTTCCCAATATGGTCTGCAAAGACTTTGTTCATCAATCTTTGGTAGGTAGCTCCTACGTTTTTGAGCCCAAATGGCATGACGATATAGCAGTGGTTTGCTTTTGGGGTTAAGAAAGAGGTCTTTTCTTGGTCGGGTGGATACATTGGGATTTGATTGTATCTTGAATAAGCATCCATGAAGAAGAGGTATTTATATCCAGAAGAGGCATCCACTAGAGCATCTATACTTGGGAGTGGGTAGGGATCTTTTGGACAGGCTTTATTGAGAGCAGTGTAGTCAGTGCACATCCGCCACTTCCCATTTGACTTTTTTACCAAGACAACATTGGCTAACCATAGTGGGTACTTGACCTCTCTTATGAATCCTGCCTCCAGTAAGGCTTGTACCTGTTCTTCCACAACTTGGGACTTTTCTGGTCCGAGCTTCCTACGTTTCTGCTGCACTGGTCGAGATCCTGGGTATACCGTCAGTTTGTGGCACATTAGTTTGGGATCTATGCCCGGCATGTCTGTGGCCTTCCACGCAAAGAGATCGGTATTATCCTTTAGAAATTGTATCAGAGATTCCTTTAAATCTCCCTTTAAGGTAGCCCCGACATTTGTCCTCTTATCCCGGGCATCACCTATTTGGACCTCTTCAGTCTCGCCTTCATGTTGTGGACGAAGTTCCTTACGAGCTCGAACTCCTTCGAGTTCAATAATATTGACTTCCTCTCCTTTGGGGTTGCCTTTAAGGTTCAGACTTTCATTGTAACAGTGTCGTGCAATTTTTTATCTCCTTTTATTGTGGCGATCCCTTCCGGAGTTGGAAACTTCATGCACAGATGTGGAGTCGAAACCACTGCGGCGAGCTGGTTCAGTGTTTTCTGACCTATTAGGGCGTTGTAAGGTGAGCTCACGTCAACTACGATTTAGTCTATGTTGAGTGTCCTTGACTGGGTTCCCTTTCCAAAGGTTGTGTGTAGTGAGATATATCCAAGTGGTTGGATTGGAGTATCTCCCAGTCCGAACAAACTATTCGGGTATGCCCTGAGCTCTTTATCTTACAAACCGAGTTTGTCGAAGGCGGGTTTGAACAAGATATCCATGGAGCTTCCTTGGTCTACTAGTATTCTGTGGAGATTAGAATTGACCAATATGATAGTGATGACCATGGGATCATCATGTCCCGAGATGATGCCTGTTGCATCTTCTTGGGTGAAGGTAATGGTGGGGAGGTCGAATGACCTCTCCCTTTCCCCAACATGATATACCTCTTTAAGGTGTCTTTTGTGAGATGATTTAGAGATCCCTCCTCCTGCAAATCCTCCATTTATCATACGAACATGTCTCTCAGGAGTGTGAGGTGGTCGTTCAGCTTGTCTGACCTCTTCATCCCTTCTTCTTTTTCTTGGTTCATCTGCTTTGTTGGCTAAGTACCGATCTAGTCGCCCTTCTCTTGCCAATTTCTCTATGACATTTTTTAGGTCGAAGCACTCGTTAGTAGGATGTTCGTAGATTCGGTGGTATTCGCAGTACTCTATTTGACTTCTCCCTCCTTTTTTGCTTTTAATTAGGCGAGGTGGTGGGATCTTCTCAGTGTTGCATATTTCTCGATAAAACATCCACAAGAGACACTCGGAGAGGGGTGTAATTGTGGTATTTTATAGGCTTCTCACCGGGTTGATCTTCTTTTTTCTTGGACTCTTTATCCTTGTTCCTAGATGGGTAGGAGAATCCAAGTTTTGAGGTCTCTCCTAGTCGTGAGTTCTCCTCCATATTAATATACTTTTCTGCCCTTTCTTGTACCTCGTTCAGAGATATTGGATGCTTTTTTGATATGGAGTGACTAAAAGGTCCTTCTCGCAGGCCATTGATGAGACCCATGATGGCTGCTTCAGTTGGAAGACTTTGTATGTCCAGACACGCTTTGTTGAATCTTTCCATGTAGTTGCGAAGACTTTCCCAATCTCCTTGCTTGATCCCTAATAGGCTCGGGGCGTGTTTGGCTTTGTCCTTTTGGATGGAGAATCTGGAAAGGAATTTTTTGGCTAAGTCGTCAAAACTTGTGATGGATCTAGGAGGCAAACTGTCGAACCACTTTATTGCTGTCTTTGTGAGGGTAGTCGGGAAGGCTTTACACCAAACGGCATCCGAGGCGTCAGTGAGATACATTCTGCTTCTGAAATTGCTGAGATGATGGCTTGGATCCGAGGTACCGTTGTATGAAGTCATGTCGGGAGCTTTAAAATCCTTTGGGACTTTAGATTTCATGATCTCTTTGGTGAAAAGATGTTGGTCTTTGTGGGAGTTATCTTCATGGTTGGGATAAGCAGTTTTGGTCTTGAGATTTGCTTCGAGTTTTGCAAGCTTGTCCTCTAGCTCTCGGCAACGTCTAGCTTCTCTTTAGAGGTCTCTTTCAGCCTCCCACTGATGTTCAGCCTCCTGTTCGAGCTGTTTGAGACGATCCTGTTGTTCTTGGATAGCTTTCAAAATTTCTGTGTTGGAGGGTTGTTTATCCCCTTTGTTTTGAGGTGCATCTTTTGATGTGACCTCCGTATTTCTGTGTTGGAGTTGTGATCATTGTCAAGGTTGTCCGCCATGAGGATGGAAAGACTTCTAGGTTCCCCGGCAACGGCGCCAATGTTCTGAGGGTTACCTGAAACTGTAGGTCGATCTCGGTCGAGATCTGCGGTGGTGGCCGGAGCTGACGTGTCCGACTTGTTGGACTTGGTGGTGCTGCTGATCCTTCGTCATCAGAGGGTGGTGGTACCTACAAGAGACTCCGATGCCTAAGTTAGCATGGGCTTTAAGCAGGTATTTTGTGTAGAATCAGAGTATATGTTATACCTGGGTGCTCCAGTGTATTTATAGTAGTGTGGGCTGACATTTCCAAATAAGATAAGTTAGTTATCTTATCTTATCTTTAAGTGAAGTCATATTTTCTCTAAGGGGAATCACCTTTATCTTTCTGGGCTTTGGCTACCTTTAGATTGGGCTGTGTCCCTTCGTTTGGGCTTGCTTGGGCTTCTTATGGCAATTTGGCCGAGCTCTTTAAGGAAGAGGTCGGGGGACCTGACCTGGAGAGGTCGGTTGCTTTGTCTTTAATCAGCCCGGATCGGATAGCTCGACCCAGGGTATGAACAATTAATGACTAGGATAGAAAGCCTATATTCTCAATCCTTGCCATGAATGTGTCTCTTTATTAATTTCTTTCTTTAATTGTTTACTTTACTTTTCTTGCTATTTATTTTCTTGCCCTTTTATCAAATCAAACCCCCCTTGTTCCCTCATAGCCAATAATTGATCACTTCATTGCAATTCCTTGTGAGATGACCCGAGGTTTGAATACTTCGGTTAATTTTCATTGGGGTTTGTACTTGTGACAACCAATTATTAAAATTTGATTTGAGGATCAATTATCGGTTTGGGCTATGATCACAACGAGATTATTTTGTTAAATTCCAAACCGGTATAAATCATTGTATCAAATTTTTGGCGCCGTTTCTGGGAAATTGCAATGGTGTTATGTTATTGGCTATTGTATATATGTGAATATTGTGAATATGTTTGCCTTTTGCTTCTTTGTTAGTTGTTGCTAGTTGTAGGACTTTGCTTTCTTTGTTTCTTATTAGTTTTTGTTTTTATTTTCTCTTGTCACTATGAATTCTTACCCTTTTGGCTATGAGTGTGGTTACAAATATGTTGTAGGAGATGGAAATTACAATGACAACATGCATCGAGAATGGAACAACCAAAGATGGGAGGAGCCTCAAGGATTTGATAACCCTTTTTGGCAACAACCTTCCCAAATGTGCTATGAACAAGAGCCATTCCAAGATGCATACCAATCTAATGTATGTGGTGACCTTCATTGTGGTTGTCAACCACAATCATCATATGCATATGAACCCCCTCCTCAATATAGCCCTCCACCATACTCACAAGCCCATATCACCATTCACCTCCATATGATCCTAACCCATATCCACCATACCAACCACCATATGAGCCATACTTAGAGCCACCACCATTCCAATACCAATACTCCCAAGAACCATAATTTTCCTATACACCACCTCAAGAATTTCACCAATATGAACCACCTTCCAACTACAATACCTTTCCCTCAAACAACGAGCCCTTTCTTCCACCAGCACCTTCAATGGACCAATCTCTCCAACCCTTAATGCAAGAACAACAAGAACTTCTAATTCGTTGCCAAAAGCAAGAGGAAGTGATCGCTAAGTTAACCGAAGCAATGGGCCAATTGGCATCATTGTGCTCAACTATCCAAGACACCCTTATTGATAAATGTGGAAGATTAGTTGAAGAGCACAATGAGAAGGAGAATTTGGAGCTTCAAGGTGGAGAAGAGGAGTTGAAGCAGGAATTGCCACAAGAGGAGGAGGTAGAGATAATTGAACAAGAGAAAGTAGTATTTGAAGATTTAGGAGATGTTGAGTGTAAGGAAGAATCTCAAGTTGAAGAGCCTTCTTCCATGAAGTGTGAAATTGGTGTTGAGGAGGAGAGTGCACAACCTCCAAGGCACGATGTGATTGAAGAATTGGAAGAAATGGGGCAAGCACCATGTTCCCCCATCTATGATGATTTCGCATCAACATATGATCCTTTTGAGTTTGATGAATCCTTCCCCATTGAACTTGGAATTGATGATGAGGTAGGTTTCACTCAACCTCCAAGATATAATTTGAGTGATGGGGAAGAGCTTGAAGAAATTTGTGAAGAAGAATTTGAACTTGAGGAAGCTTGGCAAGAGATAGAGCTTGAAGCACCTTGCCAAGTGGTGGAAGCCTCTAGAAGATGATGGACGGGAGTGAAACGTGCTTTGTCAAGATCATTGGGAACTTCTCTACCGAATTCACCATTCAATCCTTCATTTGAGTGGGTAAAACTTCTAACTCTTAGCTTTATTATCCCACTTGAATTTGGTTTGCTTGAAACGGATGGCCAACTTAGGGCGCTTTATGGAATGAAGTGTAAGAGAAGGATGTTTAGTGGTTGGCACTGTAAATCTAGGCTCATTATGGTTGGAAGCTCAAAATTGAGGAGCATGGATTAGTGTAGTGCTCAAAGGAGGATAGTTTGATGCCTTAGAGAGAATTCGACTTTTCTACCACCCAGAGGAAATCAACGTGATCAACTTGAAGACGGGTGTCAAAACAAAGTGTGGGATCCCAGATTACAAGATGTGGATCAACTTTGGGAGCTCATGGTTTGTGAAGAACTCCATTAAAGCTTGGAGCTATTAATTTTGGATGATGGAGCTTATTGGAAGTCCAAGCATTGGTGGATGTTTAAGGATAGATTCAAGTACAAGCCACCTTGATGAGAGCTCCCCATAAGTCCAACTTAAGGACAATAAACAAAAGTGCTAGGTGGGAGACACCCTACCATGGTAACATCTTTCCCTTTTTCTTTTTGTAAATATTGGTAAATAAGTTTAACTCCATGTTTAGTTTAGTTTGTTTGGTTTATTTAGTAGTCTAATATGTTAAATAAGGTTTTATTGTGTTTTGATAACTATTTGGAGGTTTGGAATTCTTGGTTTGGTGCAAGAAATTGTAAAAATTTTAAAAAATAGAGCACCATGCCACGCGTACGCGTCACCCGCGTGTACGCGTGACCCACGCTTTTCAACCATCCACGAGTACGCCTCGGCCATGCGTACGCGTGGGCCCAAAATTTTCACCTCCCATACAAATTCCAGAGAGTTGCGCACATTTTGGGCTAGAATTGTGCTTGATGAGCGGATAATTTATACGCTTTTTGGCATTATTTTTACATAGTTCTTAGTATGATTTAGTTAGTTTTTAAAATATTTTTATTAGCTTTTAAATAAAAATCACATTTCTGGACTTTACTATGAGTTTGTGTGTTTTTCTGTGATTTCAGATAATTTCTGGCTGAAATTGAGGGACTTGAGCAAAAACCAGATTCAGAGGTTGAAAAAGGACTGCAGATGCTGTTGGATTCTGACCTCCCTGCACTCAAAGTGGATTTTCTGGAGCTACAAAAGTCCAAATGGTGCGCTCGCAATTGCGTTGGAAAGTAGACATCCAGCGCTTTTCAGCAATATATAATAGTCCATACTTTGCCTGAGTTTAGACGATGCAAACAGGTGTTCAACGCCAGCTCTCTGCCCTATTCTGGAGTTAAACGCCAGAAACAGGTTACAAACTGGCGTTTAACTCCAAGGAGGACCTCTGCACATGAAAGCTTCAATGCTCAGCCCAAGCACACACCAAGTGGGCCCGGAAGTGATTTTCTGCATCATTTACTCAATTCTGTAACCCTAGTAACTAGTTTAGGATAAATAAAACTCTTTACTATTGTACTAGGGGTCTTTTCCCTTAATTTCGAATTCATATGCCATTTGGGGAGGCTGGCCATTCGGCCATGCCTGGACCATGTTCTTATGTATTTTCAACGGTAGAGTTTCTACACATCATAGATTAAGGTGTGGAGCTCTGCTGTTCCTCATGAATTAATGCAAAGTACTACTGTTTTTCTATTCAATTCAAGCCTATTTCTTCTCTAAGATATCCATTTGCACATAAGAACATGATGAATGTGATGATTATGAGACGCTCATCATCATTCTCACTTATGAACACGTGCCTGACAAACACTTCTGTTCTACATGCAAACAAGCTTGAATGTGTATCTCTTAGCCTTCTGATCGTGAGATCAGAGTCTTCGTGGTATAGGCTAGAACTATGCACTTGCTGGTTAGTTGTGCGAAGTTGTGACAAAGTGTGTGAATTACGTTCTGAGCACCAAGTTTTTGGCACCATTGCCGAGGATTGTTCGAGTTTGGACAACTGACGGTTCATCTTGTTGCTCAGATTAGGTAACTTTATTTTAATTTAAGCTTTTTATTTTTATTTTTTATTTCTATTTTCAAAAAAATTTAAAAACAAAATTTTTCAAAAATAAATTATTCTTTGGCTTCAAGAATTTTTAAGAATGAATTCTAGAGTTTCTTCATGATCTGTTGAAGCCTGGCTGGCTGTCAAGCCATGTCTAATCCTTTGGACCGAGATTTCAACTTATCATCACAAGAGTCCGTGGATTCTCATCTAATCAGCTGTTATATGTCTGATTTGTATCTGCTGAAGCTTGGCTGGCCATCGGCCATGTCTAGTGTTTTGGACCGGAGCTTTCACTGAAAGCTTGGCTGGCTAGTAAGCCATGTCTAATTCCTGGACTGGAGCTTTAGATTAACATTGCATGATTCCTGGAATTCTCATAAAAAAATTTTGAAATCCTTATTTTTCTTTTTCCAAATAATTTTCGAAAAATACCAAAAATTTTAATAAAATCATAAAATCAAAAATAATTTGATGTTTCTTGTTTAAGTCTTATGTCAGTTTTTAAGTTTGGTGTCAATTGCATGTTTATCTCTTTCTTGCATTTTTTCGAAAATCCATGCATTGCATTCTTCATGATCTTCAAGTTGTTCTTAGTAAGTCTTCTTGTTTGATCTTTAAAATTTCTTGTTTGATGTCTTTTCTTGTTTCTCATATGCATTTTTGAATTATTAATGTCTCAACATTGAAAATTTCTAAGTTTGGTGTCTTGCATGTTTTTCTTTTCTTAAAAAAATTTTCAAAAATAACTTCTTAGTGTTCATCTTGACATTCAAAGTGTTCTTGGTGTTCATCTTGACATTCATAGTGTTCTTGCATGCATCATTTGTTTTGATCCAAAATTTTTATGCATTGTGTCTTTTTTGTGTTTTTCTCTTTCTTCATTAAAAAATTCAAAAATCAAAAAAATATCTTTCCCTTTTTCACTCATAAATTCTCGAAAATTTGAGTTGACTTTTTCAAAAATTTTTAAAATCTAGTTGTTTATTATGAGTCAAATCAAATTTCAATTTAAAAATTCTATCTTTTTCAAATCTTTTTCAAAAATCAAGTCTTTTTCATTTTTTTCTTTCATTTTTTTCGAAATTTTCAAAATTTATTTTCAAAATCTTTTTCGAAATTAATGCTAACAATTAATGTGATTGATTCAAAATTTTTTAAATTTGTTACTTGCCTAGTAAGAAAGATTCAATCTTTAAATTTTAAAATCATATCTTTTTATTTCTTGTTAGTCAAGTAATCAACTTTAATTTTTAAAATCAAATTTTTTTAAAATTCATTTTCAAAATAAATTTCAATCACATCTTTTTCAAAATCAATTTCAAAATCTTTTCTAACCTCTTATCTTTTCAAAATTGATTTTCAAATCTTTTTCAATTAATCTTATCTTTTTGTTTGATTCTTATCTTTTTCAAAACTACCTAACTAATTTTCTCTCTCTAATTTTCGAAAATGGAAGTTCTTGAAATTGATACTCTGAATGCCATATTGGCTCAGAACAAAATATTGATTCAGCAAGTCAATATGATTTCTCAGAGTCTGAATAGATTGCAAGCTGCATCCAACAGTACTCAAGAGGCATCTTTTGAAGAAGAAGCTTATGATCCTGAGAACACTGTAATAGCAGAGGTGAATTACATGGGGGAATCCTATGGGAATACCTACAATCTCTCATGGAGAAATCATCCAAATTTCTCATGGAAGGATCAACAAAAGCCTCAACAAGGCTTTAATAATGGTGGAAGAAACAGGTTTAGCAATAGTAAGCCTTTTTCTTCATCCACTCAGCAACAGACAGAGAATTATGAGCAGAATCCATCTAGCTTAGAAAATATAGTCTCTGATCTTTCTAAGGCCACTCTAAGTTTCATGAATGAAATAAGGTCCTCCATTAGAAATTTAGAGGCACAAGTGGGCCAGCTGAGTAAAAGAGTCACTGAAACCCCTCCTAGTACTCTCTCAAGCAATACAAAAGAGAATCCAAAAAGAGAGTGCAAGGCCATTACCTTGCTTGGTGTGGCCGAACCCAAAGAGGAGGAGAAGGACGTGAATCCTAGTGAGGAAGACCTCCTGAGACGCTCAGTGACCAATAAGGAGTTTCCCTTTGAGGAACCAAAGGAATCTGAGGCTCATCTAGAGACCATAGAGATTCCATTGAACCTCCTTCTGCCCTTCATAAGCTCTGATGAGTATTCATCCTCTGAAGAGGATGAAGACATTACTGAAGAGCAAGTTGCTAAGTACCTTAGTGCAATCATGAAGCTGAATGCCAAGCTATTTGGTAATGAGACTTGGGAAGATGAACCTCCCTTGCTCACCAATGAACTAAATACATTGGATAGGCAGAAATTACCTCAAAAGAAACAGGATCCTGGTAAATTCCTAATTCCCTGTAACATAGGCACCATGACCTTTGAGAAGACTCTGTGTGACCTGAGGTCAGGAATAAACTTAATGCCACTCTCTGTAATTGAAAAACTTGGGATCTTTGAGGTGCAAGCTGCCAGAATCTCTTTAGAGATGGCAGACAACTCAAGAAAACAGGCTTATGGACAAGTAGAGGACGTGTTAGTAAAGGTTAAAGGCCTTTACATCCCTGCTGATTTCATAATCCTAGACACTGGAAAGGAGGAGGATGAATCCATCATCCTTGGAAGACCCTTCCTAGCCACAGCAAAAGCTGTAATTGATGTGGACAGAGGAGAGTTGGTCCTTCAACTGAATGAGGACAACTTTGTGTTTAAAACTCAAGGATTTCCTTCTGTAACCATGGAGAGGAAGCATGAAAAGCTTCTCTCACTGCAGAGTCAACCAAAGCCCCCACAGTCAAACTCTAAGTTTGGTGTTGAACCCCCATATTCAAACTCTAAGTTTGGTGTTGGGAGGTTCCAACAATGCTCTGAATATATGTGAGGCTCCATGAGAGCTCACTGTCAAGTTATTGACATTAAAGAAGCGCTTGTTGGGAGGCGACCCAATGTTATTTAATTATATCTATTTTATTTTATTTTATTTTTTTAGGTTGATGATCATGTGGAGAAACAAAAAAACTACTGAAAAATAAAAAACAGAATGAAAAACAGCTCACCCTGGAGGAAGAACTTACTGGCGTTTAAACGCCAGTAAGAAGCATCAAACTGGCGTTTAACGCCAGAAAGAAGCATCAAGCTGGCGTTAAACACCAGAAACAAGCACCAGACTGGCGTTTAACGCCAGAACAGAGCATGGAAGTGGCGTTAAACGCCAGAAACAAGCAGCAAGCTGGCGGTTAACGCCAGACATGCATACTAAGGGCGTTTTACACGCCTAATTGGAGCAGGGATGTTAAGTCCTTGACCCCACTGGATCTGTGGACCCCATAGGATCCCCACCTTTTCTTCTCTCCTCTTCACACCTTTTGATAACTCTCTTCAACAAATACCCTTCACCAATCACCTCAATCACTCTTCCCCATCACCTCTTCACCACTCACATCCATCCTCTCTTCCCAAAAACCCCACCTACCTTCAAAATTTAAACTCTTTTCCCTCCCAAACCCAACCCTAATGGCCGAACCCTAAACATTCCTCCACTCCTATATAAACCCCTCATTCCTTCTTCATTTTCACACAACACAACCCTCTCTTCTTCCCCTTGGCCGAATATACCTTCTCCCTCCATCTCCTCCATTTTCTTCCTCTTCTCTCTCTTTCTTTCTTCTTTTGCTCAGGGACGAGCAAACATTTTAAGTTTGGTGTGGTAAAAGCATAGCTTTTTGTTTTTCCATAACCATTAATGGCACCTAAGGCCAGAGAAACCTCAAGAAAGAGGAAAGGGAAGGCAATTGCTTCCACCTCTGAGTCATGGGAGATGGAGAGATTTATCTCAAAGGTCCATCAAGACCACTTCTATGAAGTTATGGCCAAGAAGAAAGTGATCCCTGAGGTTCCTTTCAAGCTCAAAAGGAGCGAATATCCGGAGATCCGACAAGAGATTAGAAGAAGAGGATGGGAAGTTCTCTCTAATCCTATTCAACAAGTCGGGATATTAATGGTTCAAGAGTTCTATGCAAATGCATGGATCACTAGGAACCATGATCAAAGTGTGAACCCGAATCCAAAGAATTGGCTTACAATGGTTCGGAAGAATTACTTAGATTTCAGTCCGGAAAATGTAAGGCTGGCGTTCAACTTGCCAATGATGGAAGAAAACACACGCCCCTGCACTAGAAGGGTCAACTTTGATCAAAGGTTGGACCAAGTCCTCATAGACATATGTGTGGAAGGAGCTCAATGGAAAGTTGACTCAAGAGGAAAGCCGGTTCAATTGAGAAGACTGGACCTTAAGCCTATAGCTAGAGGATGGTTGGAGTTTATTCAACGTTCAATCATTCCTACTAGCAACTGGTCTGAAGTTACTATAGACCGGGCCATCATGATCCATAGTATCATGATTTGGGAGGAAGTGGAAGTTCATGAGATTATACCTCAAGAACTCTACAAGGTGGCCGACAAGTCCTCCACTTTGGCAAGGTTAGCCTTTCTTCACCTCATTTGTCACCTCTGCAATTTGGCTGGAATTGACATAGAGGGAGACATCCTCATTGAAGAGGACAAGCCCATCACTAAGAAAAAGATGGAGCAAACAAGAGATCATAGACCTCAACAAGAGCATGAGGAAATTCCTCACCATGAAATCCCTGAGATGCCTCAGGGGATGCACTTTCCTCCACAAAACTATTGGGAGCAAATCAACACTTCCCTAGGAGAATTAAGCTCTAACATGGGACAACTAAGAATGGAGCACCAAGAGCACTCCATCATCCTCCATGAGATTAGAGAAGATCAAAGAGCTATGAGGGAGGAGAAACAAAGACAAGGAAGAGACATAGAAGAGCTTAAGAGCACCATTGGTTCTTCAAGAAGAGGAAAACGTCACCCTCACTAAGGTGGACCCATTCCTTAATCTCCTTGTTCTTATCTTCTGTTTTTCATTTACTATGCTTCATGTTTATTTATGTTTGTGTCTTTACTATATGATCATTAGTGTCTAAGTGTCTATGTCTTAAAGTTATGAATGTTCTATGAATCCATCACCTCTCTTAATTGAAAACTATTCTAAAAACAAAAGAACAAGAAGTACAGGGTTTCAAATTCATCCTTGAAACTGGTTTAATTATTTTGATGTGGTGACAATACTTTTTGTTTTCTGAATGAATGCTTGAATAGTGCATATGTCTTTTGAAATTGTTGTTTATGGATGTTAAATATGTTGGCTCTTGAAAGAATGATGAAAAGGAGAAATGTTATCGATAATCTGAAAAATCATAAAAATTGATTCTTGAAGCAAGAAAAAGTAGTGAATAGAGAAGATCTTGCAAAAAAAAAGAGAGAAAAGAAAAATGGCGAAAAAAAAGAAAGAAAAAGAAAAAGCAAGCAGAAAAAGCCAAAAGCTGTTTAAACCAAAAGGCAAGATCAAAAAGCCAATAGCCCTTAAAACCAAAAGGCAAGGGTAATAAAAAGGATCCAAGGCTTTGAGCATCAGTGGATAGGAGGGTCTAAAGGAATAAAATCCTGGCCTAAGCAGCTAAACCAAGCTGTCCCTAACCATGTCTTGTGGTGTGAAGGTGTCAAGTGAAAACTTGAGACTGAGCGATTAAAGTCGAGGTCCAAAGCAAAAGAAGAGTGTGCTTAAGAACCCTGGACACCTATAATTGGGGACTTTAGCAAAGCTGAGTCACAATCTGAAAAGGTTCACCTAGTTATGTGTCTGTGGCATTTATGTATCCGGTGGTAATACTGGAAAACAAAGTGCTTAGGGCCACGGCCAAGACTCATAAAGTAGCTGTGTTCAAGAATCAACATACTGAACTAGGAGAATCAATAACACTATCTGAATTCTAAGTCCCTAAAGATGCCAATCATTCTGAACTTCAATGGATAAAGTGTGATGCCAAAACTATTCAAGAGGCAAAAAGCTACTAGTCCCGCTCAACTGATTGGAGCTAAGTTTCATTGATATTTTGGAATTTATAGTATATCTCTTCTTTTTATCCTAGCTATTTGATTTTCAGTTGCTTGGGGACAAGCAACAATTTAAGTTTGGGGTTGTGATGAGCGGATAATTTATACGCTTTTTGGCATTGTTTTTAAATAGTTTTTAGTATGATTTATTTAGTTTTTAATATATTTTTATTAGTTTTTAAATAAAAATTATATTTCTGGACTTTACTATGAGTTTATGTGTTTTTCTGTGATTTAAGGTAATTTCTGGCTGAAATTGAGGGACTTGAGCAAAAACCAGATTCAGAGGTTGAAAAAGGACTGCAGATACTGTTGGATTCTGACCTCCCTGCACTCAAAGTGGATTTTCTGTAGCTACATAAGTTCAAATGGTGCGCTCTTAATTGCGTTGGAAAGTAGACATCCAGCGCTTTCCAGCAATATATAATAGTCCATACTTTGCCTGAGTTTAGATGACGCAAACTGGCGTTCAACGCCAGCTCTCTGCCATATTCTGGAGTTAAACACCAGAAACAGGTTGCAAAGCAGAGTTAAACGCCAAAAACAGGTTACAAACTGGCGTTTAACTCCAAGGAAGACCTCTGCACGTGAAAGCTTCAATGCTCAGCCCAAGCACACACCAAGTGGGTCCGGAAGTGATTTTCTGCATCATTTACTCAATTCTGTAACCCTAGTAGCTAGTTTAGGATAAATAGAACTCTTTACTATTGTACTAGGGGTCTTTTCCCTTAATTTCGAATTCATATGGCATTTGGGGAGGCTGGCCATTCGGCCATGCCTGGACCTTGTTCTTATGTGTTTTCAATGGTAGAGTTTCTACACATCATAGATTAAGGTGTGGAGCTCTGCTGTTCCTCATGAATTAATACAAAGTACTACTGTTTTTCTATTCAATTCAAGCCTATTTCTTCTCTAAGATATCCATTCACACACAAGAACATGATGAATGTGATTATTATGTGACGCTCATCATCATTCTCACTTATGAATGCGTGCCTGACAAACACTTCCGTTCTACATGCAAACAAGCTTGAATGTGTATCTCTTAGCCTTCTGATCGTGAGATCAGAGTCTTCGTGGTATAGGCTAGAACTATTGGCGGCCATTCTTGAGGTCCGGAAAGTCTAAACCTTGTCTGTGGTATTCTGAGTAGGATCTGGGAAGGGATAGTTGTGACGAGCTTCAAACTCGCGAGTGCTGGGCGTAGTGACAGACGCAAAAGGATTACTGAATCCTATTCCAGTATGATCGAGAACCGACAGATGAATAGCCGTGCGGTGACAGCGCATCTTGGACCATTTTCACTGAGAGGATGGGAAGTAGCCATTGACAACGGTGATGCCCTACACAAAGCTTACCATAGAAAGGAGTGGGAATGATTGGATGAAGACAGCAGGAAAGCAGAGGCTCAGGAGGAACGAAAGCATCTCTATACGCTTATTGGAAATGCTCACCAATGACTTACATAAGTATCTCTATCCCATTTTACGTTTTATTTATCTTTTAATTATTTAAACTCTATAACCATTTGAATTCGCCTGACTGAGATTTACAAGGTGACCATAGCTTGCTTCAAGCCGACAATCTCCGTGGGATCGACCCTTACTCACGTAAGGTTTATTACTTGGACGACCCAATGCACTTGCTGGTTAGTTGTGAGAAGTTGTGACAAAGTGTGTGAACTATGTTCCGAGCACCAAGTTTTTGGCGCCGTTTTTAAGGATCACAATTTCGTGCACCAAGTGCCTCTCGCACAAAATCCACCCACGCGTACTCGTCGCCTCTCTGGTTTGTCCACCACGCGTACTCGTCGCCTCTCTGGTTTGTCCACCACGCGGACGCGTCGCACCTCACTTTTGCCACTCACGCATACGCATGACGTGAAGCGTATGCGTGACACCCCTGTCCTGTTTCACTCATTTCTTTTCTTCTCCTCTTTCCATTTCTTTCCTTCTTCTCTCTTCTCTTCTTTTCTTTCCCTTCTTCAACCATCATCCAACACTACCAATCACCATTGATTGCCATCTCTTTTAGTTAGTTATTTGGTTAGTTTAATTTTTGTTCAATTTTCTATTTTTCATGATAAGTGTTGGATTATTAATTTTGTTTGTCATTTATTGCTGCTTATTATTAACTGAATGCTATTTTAGCATAATTGCTTTTGATATTTATTGTTGGATTCCTTTGTTGAGGTTATATTTTGTTACTTGGTTTTGCATTTTTCATGTTTAACACTTGTGAATACCAAGTATATGTGACATTGCCTTCAAGTTCTCTACATCTTTTGAATTGCATGTTTTGGCCACCATGCGATTTAAAGCATTTCATTATGATTAGGCAATAGTGTATTATCAATGCATTTTTTGTTAGGTGATGCTTGTTTACACTACTAGAAAACTAGTTATTACAGACGGATATTTCCGACGGATTTTATCCCACGGAAATACAAACGGAATTTTTGGAGAAATTTTTTGTCGAAAAACAAAAAAAATGAATTAGCATAAATTACAGACGAAAAGAAATCCGTCGATAATTCTGTCAAAAAAATTAATTTTTTTGTGTGGAAAATGATTATAGACAGAAAATCCATCTGTAATTAAATGGACAAAAATACTAATTTTATTAAATTATTACAGACGGATTTTTCCGTCCGTAATTTAAAATTTTCCGTCAATAATATTTAGTTAAACCTAGCATCTACTCGAACTCCACTCACAACACACAAATCAAAGAAGCCTAGCTTAACTTCAAATCGAAGAACTCCCTTGGCTAAACCTAGCTTTCCCCTCTCCGTCAACGGGCTCCTTCTTTTCTCTGCCGCTAACGGAATCAACCCGCGAAGCTGATAGAATGGCCAACCTTGTTAGGTTCAGCTCCTCCGTCCCCTCCCCCGTCGCTAAGGACACCCGCGGTTGGCTCCTCGACTCTATCTCGCTAGCTCGAGCTTCTGGCATTTTAGGTTATTCTTTTTCCCCTCTAACTTCGGTGTTTCTCATCATTGCCTTTTAGTTAGAGATCGGTATGTCAAATTGTATCATGATTAGCATGTTTATAATGTGATTATGCGATGGAGCAGAGTCAAATTGAAATTGAGAATTTTTGGGTGGATTAATTTGGTGTCTCGTTCATTTCGAGAATAGTTTGCATTTTAGCTTTGTTTTTTTAATGAGGATTTTGCATTCTTGTTATGGATCTGTTTTCTAGTGTTTAGTGGATTTGTTGATGTATTTGAGTGTTTTAACGGAGACTTAGATGTACGATGTGATTCTATGTTTTGTGGCCATTAGAATTTGAAAGGGAAATGGTGGTTGGTTCTCTGCAGGTGGAGCTCTCACTTGTGCTTCAGTTCATATAGGAGAGATTCGGCCTGGCAGGTTGAGAGGGAATCATAAGCATCATGATTGCAACGAGACATTTGTCCTTTGGGGTGCCCTAACCAAATTTAGGGTAAGCTTTATGGGATTCTATATTTCTATTATTTTATTAACATATATTTGTACTTCATATGTCTTGAGATATTTCTCACTATTTATTGTTAAGTATAGCAACTCTTGCAGAGAGTAAAGGTGTTTTAACAGCATGATGTAATTAATTATTAGTTGCAATCGCAATTCTAAAAAATCGATGAGGCTGCCATAGTTCCATTACTCTGGGTTGAAAAGTATTTCATCTGACACAATTTGTTGGATTAGCTGTGAAAATTTTGTATATTGAGTTTAGTTGACATAAGACAGAAGTTAATAGGTCCTTTGTTGGATCCATTATGCATTGCTGCAGTTACACTGATATATAAAGTCTGATTCTTTAAATTGCAGCTCTAAATACAAGTGGTCTTGACAAATTTCTTAAATCAATAGGAAGAAATCCCTCATATGTTGATTTGGAGGTGAGTTAATATTCAGGACATGTCTTGTAGCTTATTTCTCCTCATTAAACCAAATTTTGTTGCTTTATTCTAATTATTTGAATGTGTTCTTGTTTGACAGTTGACTGAACAAAAATTGACAAGAAAGGAAGGTATAAGATTTTCTTGTTTGAGGTTACTTGCTAAGATTAAAACCTCGTTATCTTTCACTTAAAATTTCTGAAGGTTTTGATAAATTTTACCATCAATAGAAGCAGGAGGCTAATCTAATTCAATTTGCTCTTATTGACATGATTTTTAAAAAGAACTAACCCAGAGAAATCTATGGAAGAGTTTCGACCAGCTAGTCAAAAACTTGGTGATGGCATGGGTGTAAAGTCTTTAATGCAAAGCACGGGACTTGGAATGATTTCTGGCCAAGTAGTTTCTGCTTTTAATTATGAGTGTTTCTTAATCTAGTTTTAGGTTCTAAGCATTTTTAGGGGCTAATAGTTTCTTCTATTTATGTCCATATAGAACAATTCAATGTATCAAATCTCCAAAGTCAATGACTCATTTATAATTGAATTTGGTATAATAAAGCTGATTCACTTCTTCTAACATTATATGATGTCTTAATTTTTTTATAATTTTTTACCTCTCCTCTGGCTAATGCTTATCTTGTTTCTCTATTGAAAATTAAGTATAAAATGCATGGCTGAGTCATTCTGTGTACTTGAAAAGGGTTATCATTCTGTGTACTTAGCCAATAAATAAACCGTTATCATTCTGTGTTGTGTTCTACCTCTTTTAGTACATTAATAAATCAATGTAATTGGAGAGAGTATTAAAGTATTTTTGTTTTCTAATCTGTGGATTCTTGTCTTTTTACTATGAAGAATAAATGTTATTCTGTTTGGATACGTAATGCAGGTCTTGGTAGGTCAAATGTATTACAGTGGTTATGGTGTTCCCAATTCTATGGGTTGGGGTGAGGCACCAATTCTGCCTTTTGTTACTACTGAGGACCAGAAAACTGCCATGGCCAAGGCTTCTGAGGCATATGCCTTTCTCAAGAGATGTCCTTCACTGACACTGGGTTCCATGTTGGAGGAGATTGCTGCTATTCTTCCTGGCCATGAATTTGCTTCTATGAGTGACATTCAGTTAAACTCTTCATCGTCATCATCATATTAATTTTTTCTACTCATTCTAATGTTTTCCTTTTGTACTTTTGAAAGGGATATTTTGCATGCCCCTTTTGCTACATGAATTCATATGGCTTTGAATTAATTACGATGCTTCTTATTATTGGTAATTAAGGAAATGAAACGAGACTTGTAAAATTTGAGAAAGTTTTAGTCTTCAATTAGGCATTGTATTTTGTTGTATTTATTTGGTTGACTTTTGCCATTATGCCCTGCTTTTTGCGCCTAAAATTTCTGCTTTGATTCTTGTCTTTGGTTGCTTTTGAGAAAATGTGTTGTTTCAAGGTAGCTTAGATTGTTTAAAAGTTGCTAGCTTTTCCTGCACAGGAATCAATATCAAAATGTACAAAGAAAAATGAATATTGTCCTGGTGCTTTCTAAAGGATAATTCAACCTTTTTCCTTCATAGTACATAATTTTCTCTTAATACTACTATAGCAATAAAGCTATTTTCATTCAGTTGAGATTTATGTAATGTTAAAGAAACTGGGTTAATGGAAATAATAATAATAATAATAATAATAATAATAATAATAATAATAATAATAATAATAATAATAATAATAATGGAATGGTGGAAAGTGTTAATGTGAATGTTAATGGTGGAGGTGGGAATTTGAAGACTTTAAGTCTTTCAATGAGTCCTGGTTGTTCATCTACTTCTTAATCATCATCAAGCCATGTAAGTGTTTCAACAACTCATAATCATAATCAGATCTCAGCAGGTTCTTCTTCAAATTCTTGCAAGGCCATGGTGGAAGTTGCAAAGAATAATAAGAGAGGACACAACAATAGTAGTAAGTAAACTGTTCATAGGAAATCCATTGAGACATTTGGTCAAAGAACTTCACAGTAGAGAGGTGTCACAAGGTTAGTCAAATTTTTCACTTTCACTTTCATTTCATTATTAATTTTATCAACTATTTAAAACATACTTTTATTTTGCTTTTTTGTTCTTTATTTTATTTTTTGCCTTTTTATTTAAATATATATATTTTTTAACATTTTTTCCTTTTGAGTTTCTTCTATTAGGCATAGATGGACCGGTAGATATAAAGCACATTTGTGGGATAATAGTTGCAAAAAAGAAGGGCAAACTAGGAAAGGAAGACAAGGTAATTAGTGAAAAAAATAAAATAAAATAAAAAACTATATATTCTTCATTTTTTGACATTTTAAAATTTATTTGTTTGGATTTCTTCATTATTTTTTTCCCTTTTGCAAATATTTTTTGATCCAATTTATGTTGGTTGTGCAATTGGGAATGTGATAAGGATACTCTTAGAGAGGGCAAGCATGTTTTTGGTGTTGCTCACATTTTTGCATCATTCAATGACACCTTTATTGTGAGTAAACTATGTTCATCTTTTCTCCTTGTTCTTATTTTATTTGAATTTACTGAATCGATGGTTTTGATCGGGTGATTTCTCATTGCAGCATGTGACTAATTTGTCTAGAAAGGAAACCCTTGTCCCCATCACTGGTAAGTGTGTTTCTCTTTCCATTGCATTAAGCTATAAACAAAGATTCTTATTACATGGATACTTTATTCTATAACAGTTCTATAATCAATTTTAATTTTTTTGGGGTATTTGAAACTCCTGCCGTATATTTTTTACTTTTTCCAAAATTATGATTGGACTGAATGGTTGATGATCTATTTTATGAAATTGTTTCAAAATACTAAAAATATTTATTTCTGTGATAAAAGAGTAGAAATAGGATTATATAGGAAGCTAAAACTACTAGTGGATAAGTTTTCACCAAAAGAACAACAAAGATAAAGAAAAACAGAAAATGAAAATCCCCATATAAAACAAGATACTGATACAATGTAGTAGTTTATGATGAATCCAATATTTTTAATTAATTTCTGTCCTCTACATATGCAGTCTCCTGTGAAAATGGTACCCACTAGCATGGCCAAAAAATTTGCTGGCGTAAATGTATGATGGAAATGATATGACATTTGGGATATCATCAAGAATGGCTGGCCTTGTTTTAATCACTCTATGTATTTATGTAAAAATTTCACAATGAAATTTTGATAATTAACTTGGCACTATTGTCTTTGTTCTTGATACATTGTAAAAACCAAAAAATTTCAATGAAAATTTGATAATTAACTTGGTACTATTGTCTTTGTTCTTGATACATTGTAAAAACTAAACATCATGTTTGGTTTTATTGCTAATATCAAATACTGGTTATTTTGAAATACTATGAATGTTTAGATACAAGTTAGATAAAAATTAGATGAAATTTTGTATTCATTAAATTTATATTTATTTTGTATGAAAACTTGTTTATTTTGCAATAGAAAAATCTAAAAAAAATGTTTTCTTATTGATGGATTTACAGACGGATTTTCCGTCTGTATTTAGAGTTTGGAATGCTTTCAAGGCTCCAATTTCTGACAAAAAATCTGTCGGAGAATCCGTCTGTAATTACCGACGGAAAATCCGTCGGAAAGTTCGTCGTCCTCGGGATATCGATGGAGAATTTACAGAGGGAAAATCCGTCGGTAACTGGTAAAAATTCGTCGGTAATTTTTTGACGGAAAAAATCCATCGGTAAATAATTTCCGACGAGGTTTTTACAGAGGGACAAAATCCGTCTGTAATTTCGTCGGTAACCAAAAATCCGTCTGTAATAAAGACTAAATCTATCTGTAAATCTGTCTGTATTAATCCATTTTCTAGTTGTGTTATGATTGATCTTTATTAACATCACCTATTTCATGCGTTGAGATTTGTGGAATTGTGAAATTGGATCGAAAGCTTACCTAGTGACATATTTTTTAGCTTTGTAAAGCTTTGTGGACCATGCTTGCTATGTGATTGATTTTCACTTTTATCTTCTTTTACCTAAGTTCCATAGCATCCATGTGTTCCACCTCTATGTCACTTAGGTGTTGCAAACAAACTTAAAAATGTGTGAGCTCTATATTTTATTTGGTTCATTAAGTTACCTTGCACATCAATCAATGTCCATTCATTATCCAATTTCACAATTGCTTGATTTTCGCTTGAGTGCTTTCATGCTTCTTCACTACTTGTTTGGTTGACTTAACCTACAAGTCTTTTGAAGTAGTTCAAGCACACTAGGATGAGTGAAGTGCATACTTCTTTTGTGTAATTGTGACATAGCTTTTTATGCTAGTGTGTGTGTGTTCTAAACCGCGTGCAAACTTAGAACTCACACACTTGTTTCATTAATGTCACACTAATTCACTCACTTCATTCTAGTGATTTACCTCATTCCAACAATTTATGCTTCCTTGGTTTTGCATTTACTTTTCTTACTATCTTATTTCTATTCTCAAGTCATCATAAGCAAAGACGGAAGCAGGAGAAAGGAACATGCAGCAACCGGTTGATCCACCAGCTGAAGGTGGCAATCCGAAAAGTCGTCGTACCCCCTTGCTCATCTTTGAATGCACGGAGGACGGTGCAAACTTTTAAGTGTGGGGAGGTCGTCCGACCAATCGGCATTTTTGGATGACAAGTTTCTAATGCCAACACTTTTGCATTTCATTTTTAGGTCTTTTAGGATTTTTAGTTGTATTTTCTTGTTTTGCATATATATATATAAAATAAGCTTAGTCAAAATAATAAAGTTTTTCAAGGATTTTATCTATAGGGCACCCCAATTGATTGAAATTTTTTTTTTTAGAATTTGCTTGAATTATATATATATTGTGGATCATGTTTTTGAGCTAAGAACATACAACCTTGTGAGTTTTGAGCCTAATTGTGTGGTTATATTGTATAACCACTTATTTTCATTCTTGTGTGCATTATTCTCTTTCTATGATTGTAATCTTTGATTTGTTTGATTCTATATGTCCATTATTCTATGCTAAACCCATTTGTTCTTAATTTTAGCACATTACAAGGCTTAAAGCGAAAAATAATAAATGTCCTTTGTTTGGATCTTTGATTAGCTTAGGCTAGTGAGAATGCTTATCATTCAAGTTTGGAAAAATTGGGAACATTAGGTGAGATAAAAGTGTATTTTTATATTTTTGTCAAAATTTTGGAAATTGGATACATACTCATGCATTAAATGTGTAAATCATATGCATTGATGTTCTTGTATATATTTTAATTGAAAAAAAAGAGAAAAACAATAAAAAGAAAAATAAAAGAAAAGAAAAAGAACATATAGAAAAAGAAAAAGAAAAGCAATAAAAAGGGCACAAAATGCCCCAAAGTAAAGTTCAATAAAAATAAATGCATATGTGTGGTGATCAAAAAGAGAATGCATGAGTGTGTGAAAAAGTGAGAATTATGAGTAGTTATGTTTGTTTAGAATTTTATAGGTTGTTATATAGGTTAGGTGGGAAGTTTAAATTAATCAAAGATTCAAATTTTAAGCTCACTTGACCATATGCATCCTTACTTTGACCCTATCCCCATTACAACCTATGGAAAAGCTCTCATGATATTTGTATGCATGCACGAAATAATTGTTGATTGTTAGATGAAAAATAAATCACGAAAAACATGATTAAGAGAGAATTGAGTGAATCAACCCTATACATTTGAGTGACTAGAGCGAATACACATCCGGTGAGGGTTCGATTGCTCAATTACATGTTTCCACCTATAATCATCTCTTTTCTTGCAAGTTTGTAAAATCCTTTCAATAACTCAATTCAATTATGGGTTTGATTTGATTGCTATTGCTTTAGCCCTTATGTTCATATATGTATTCTTGGGAACTGATTTATTTTGACCAAGTAATTGCATTCATTTAGATAGATTGAATGTAGGTAGGTTGCATATAGATAATTTGCATTGAATAAATGTTAATACCCTTTGTTTCTTTCTTGAGTGTAGCATGAGGACATGCTTGGTTTAAGTGTGGGGAGGTTTGATAAATCCCAATTTTGTGGTTTATCTTGTGCTTAATTTAGGGGATTTTATCAACTTATCTCACATTTATTCAATGAAATAGCATGGTTTTGTAATTCTCCCTAAATTTGTGTTTAAGTGTGAAAACATGCTTTTTAGGCCTTTAATTAGCTAAGTTTAATTCACTTTAATTCCATTCGATACCTTGATATGTTTGTTGAGTAATTTCAGATTCATAAGGCAAGTATTGGACGTGAGAAGTAAAGAGAAAAGCATGCAAAATGGAGATTTCGTGAAGAAACAAGGATTTGGAGTGCTTAGAGCGACGCACACGCATGACAGTCGCGTACGCGTGAAGATGAGGATAGTCAGGCGACGTGTACGCGTGACATGACGCGTACACGTGAGAAGGAAAAGGCCAGTCGATGCATACGCGTCACAGCAAGCACGTGACCTCATCAAAGTGAATTCGCTGGGGGCGATTTATGAGCTTTCCAGGCCCAAATCCAACTCGTTTCTGAGGCTATTTCATGCAGAATTGAAGATTGGACAAAAGAGAGAGCAATTAGTTTTTGGTTAGCATCATTTAGGTTAGTTTTCTAGAGAGAGAAGCTCCCTTTTCTCTCTAGAATTAGGGTTCTTAGGATAATTCTCCTCTTAGATCAGGGATTAATTTCTTGTTTTCATATTGTTTCCTTTACAATTTCTTGTTTCTACACTTTCATTCTCTTAGTTTGTATTGTTAATTTCCCTTTTTATGCCTCTTTTTATGTTGATGAACTTTGTTGGATTTGGATTTCCTTTAATGCAATTTGATGTTTGATGTTCTTTTATTGTTGATTTGAGTTGTTATTGTTAATTTCTTGCATTGGGTAGTTGTAGAATTTATATTTCTTGCAATTTTATTATGCTTTCCTTTTATGCCTTCCAAGTGTTTGACAAAATGCTTGGTTGGATGTTAGAGTAGCTTTTTGAGCATTCTTGGCTTGGAAAGAGAAATTGGGCAATCTTGAGTCATTAATACCCAATTTAGATTGGTGATCTAGAGTTGTTAGTTAATATTATTTTCATTGACTCTAATCTCTTGCTAATTCAATTAGTAAGTTGATGAGGACTTTTGGATTGAGATTAACTAGTCTTATTTGACTTTCTCTTGTGTGAAGATAACATTGTAGATTCTTCTATTGTTGGGGAAGACGAAATGAGATAAATTCTTGTTAATTATTGTTATGATTAGTGACTAGGATAGAAAGCCTATATTCTCAATCCTTGTCATTAATGTCTCTCTTTATTAATTGCTTTCTTTAATTGTTTACTTTACTTTTCTTGCCATTTATTTTATTGCCCTTTTATCAAATTAAACCCCCCTTGTTCCTTCATAACCAATAATTGATCACTTCATTGCAATTTCTTGTGAGACGACCCGATGTTTGAATACTTTGGTTAATTTTTGTTGGGATTTGTACTTGTGACAACCAATTATTAAAATTTTATTTGAGGATCGATTATCGGTTTGGGCTATGCTCACAACGAGATTATTTTGTTAAATTCCGAACCGGTATAAATCCTTGTATCAGAGACCAATCTTCATCTCTTCTCATGAGCAATTAGATCAAGAAATTGGCAATTGATCAAGTTAAGAGAGATTGATTCACCAAGAAATTGGGTTTCAATCAATTATGATTTGCCAAGAGATCAATGAATTGCATGATTGAAGATGAGATGAGAAGCAATTTGATCCATAGAATTCAATATCTCTGTACCCCAATAATTCTTCCTTATTCTATCTCTTCCCTTCCTGATTACTTATTTTTCCTTTAATGCCCATTTTCGTTAATTCCTTTACATTCCAGCAGTTTAATTTCCTTATCATTTACCCTTCCTGCATTTACATTATTGCAATTCACTTTTCTACACTTTAAATTTCCAGCTATTTACTTTCTCGCTCTTTATTTTCAGTCATTTATTTTCTCGTTATTTACTTTTCAGTACTTTACTTCACTGTCAAGTTATCTAATAGTGGATCAAACCTTATTGAATTAATTGTTTAACTAGAATAGCCAGTTAATTAAAGTTGCTTGATCAATCAATCCTCATGGAATCGACCTCACTCATAGTGAGTTATTACTTGATTACGACCCGTGCACTTGCCGGTGGATATTGTTTATCAAATCCGTATCAAGTTTGGCACTGTTGTCGGGGATTAATTGTGATTAACAAATTACCAATTGATTGATTACCTAGATTAGACACTTTTTCTTTCTTTGTTTTAGTCATTCATTTGCTTTTAATTCTTTCTTTTCTTTTTGTCATCCAACTGTTTATGATATTGCCTTACTTAGTTTTACTTTCAAATAATTTGGCATATGATTGCATAGAATAATTTTGGTGTTGCCATGTAATAATTTGATTTTCAAATTTTCACTGGGTACTTGCATAATTTTAAAATGAAAGTGTCACACCAAGTTTAGTGTTACCACCTATCTTTTCATGTAATGTACCATGCACAACCCACTTATTAATGCAATCACATTGTCTCTTCTTTGTGCCTTTATTGTTATCTTTAATTTTGCTTGCTTAAACACATGCATTATGTACATAACTTTTGAAGGCATTCATGATTAATTCACAATCCCATCACCACTATTCTCACTTGTTGCTTGAGGACAAGCAATCATTCTAAGTTTGGTGTTGGAGGAAGAGAATATGAGGAAAATGACAACAACAACGATGATGAACTATGAGGTGGTTAAGTTCTTTTTCCTCTTATTTGTTTCTAGTACTTTCAATTGCATGATTATCTTCTATTTCTTCTATATGCATGTGTGTTATTCCTTTTAGATAAGCATAGTTTAATTTTGAATTGTAACATGTTGTCTTTACATCGTTATTACCAAATTGAAATTTGTTAGTCAAAATAATTAAGCATCATGATGATAAACAAACAAGCTAAGGTGACTAAAGAAGAAGCTAGTATGAGCATATAAGTATTGGAAGGATAGTATGACTATTCTAGTTCAACACATTTGAATTTGTTTGATTGAAGTTTTCATCTAGAAAACTTTATGAAATTTTTGAACCTTTGAAAACCTTGAAGAAGCAAATCACAAAGTAATGATCAAGAAAGAAAAAGGAAAAGAATGGGAAAGTTGAAGGCTTTGAGTACCAATGACAATTCATTAGTCAAGTACTTTGGTATTTATGTATCAAGCAAAAAGCTTGAAAAAAAATACTTAGAGTCAAGGCTAGGCTCAAGTGTAAAGCATTCTCTCAAAGCTCAAGGCTTTGAGCATTAATGATTAGAGAGTAAAGAAAAGAAATAAATGAGCTTAAAAAGTTCTCTAGTTACATGCTTATGGTGCTTACGTATCAAATGGTAATACTTAAAAACAAAGCATTTAGAGTCGAAGCTAAGAACAAATAGTGCAAAGCACCCAAGAAGCTAAGCTAAGAAAGAGAAGAGAAAGACAAAAAGCTTGCTTCAAGGAAGGAATACAAGAAAAGATTTCATAAAGTGATCAAGATAGAAACATCAATAATTTGAATTTCTTTTGTGATTGTTGCATGCATAGTAAATTAGCCAACCATGAATATTTAATTTCTAATCTTCTCACCTTGAATTGTCAAATTGTATTGCTTGATTCTTTATTTGATTGAGGACAAGCAAAGTTTAAGTTTGGTGTTGTGATGTATGCACATCATATTGTGTTTTTCTATGCTTTTTTATATAAAAAATCAATTCATAATGCTTAATTATGAAAGTGTTTTGGTGATTAAATTGAATATTGCTTTGATTTCTTAAGGTAATGAATTTTATAGAAAATAATAGAAAAAGAAGCAAAAAGCACAAAACAAGCTCAAACAGGATTTGCATCCTTGACTTCTTCATACTCCAATAGAGATAATGTGAGCTACAAAGCTTCAAATGAGGTAATTATAGTGCCATTGAAAAGTAGACTTCTAGTACTTTCCAACCATATATAACATGCTATAGTGGACACTGAAGCTAAGGGTGAACATCACCCATCTTTCAGTGTTACAAAGCTAGCGTGTAGAACTTCACACGCCTTTGAACCTGTAAACATGCCAGACTGACCTCTTTACATTCGAAAGATTATAACTTGAGCTGGAGAGGTCTAAATGATGCACATCTAGTGGCGTTAGAAATCTGACGTCTAGAGCTTTCTAATGATATATAATAGTCTATAGTGGACTGGTGCACGAAATTCCAATCACACTTTTGCAATTCCGCACAACTAACCAGCAAGTGCACTAGGTTGTCCAAGTAATACCTTACGTGAGTAAGGGTCGATCCCACGGAGATTGCCGGCTTGAAGCAAGCTATGGTTATTTTGTAATTCTTAGTCAGGAGATCAATGATAAGAGTGATTCTATTTTTGAAGAGTAAAAAGCATAAATTAAATAGTACTTATTATACAGTAATGGAGAATATGTTGGAGTTTTGGAGATGCTTTGTCTTCTGAATCTCTGCTTTTCCCCTGTCTTCTTCTTCACGCACGCAGGGTTCCTCCTATGGCAAGCTGTGTGTTGGTGGATCACTGTTGTCAATGGCTACCATCCGTCCTCTCAGTGAAAATGGTCCAGGTGTGCTATCATCGCACGGCTAATCATCTGTCGGTTCTCACTCATGCTGGAATAGGATCCATTGATCCTTTTGCGTCTGTCACTATGCCCAACCCTTGTGAGTTTGAAGCTCGTCACAGTCATTCAATCCCTGAATCCTAATCGGAATACCACAGACAAGGTTTAGACTTTCCGGATTCTCAAGAATGCTGCTAATGGATTCTAGCTTATTGGTGCACAAAATTGTGATGTCCAGGCTCGAACAATCCCTGGTAATGGCTCCAAAGCTTGGTGCCTTGATCTTAATTCATAATTGTCACAACTTCGATACAACTAACCAGCAAGTGCACTGGGTCGTCCAA